>NW_026693383.1:0-7702 GCF_021218885.2 Marmota monax | reverse complement strand
ATAGCTTCTTCTAGTGTAGAGAAAATATGTATGTCATGTGTAGTTTTATCTGCTAAATCATTGCCCAAACTAAGGGCTCCAGGCAATCCTGTATGTGCCCTGATATGTCCTATAAAGAATGGCTCTTTTCTGTCACAGATTAGACTTTGTATAGTGGAAAGCATATGCCGGCTGATGACATAATAGATAAAGTTTTAATTTGTGAATTTTATATTTTAAGAATTCTCAAATTCCCTACTCTCATCTTACTGTGCTGAGTTCTTTGTAAGCATTTGATAAATCTTTTATTGCATCAATTCACACCTTTTTATTTGATAGGATGTTATTTCTTTGATATTGATTTTTACTACATTTTCTCTCATAAATAGGCTTTGATCAAATCCAAAGCTTCCAAAGGATTAGATATGGAAAGATGAGACACAGACTCTCTCATTCATAATATAACTTATACAGTTTTAATGTTGACATGAGGAATATCACATTTTACATTTGTTTATTTCCTCATTTTCCTTCAATACGTGTAGGGTTTTTTTCTCCCATAATAAAATACAAAGATAATTAATTTATATATATATATATATATATATATATATATATATATATATATATATAAAATAAATTTAGCACTCACACTAAGTTGGTTTTGAGCACAGGGAATTTGGAATGCATACCTCAAACAACTTTGAACATGTAAATTTGTCAGACTGTTTTTTCTAAATACTTGAAGAATTAAAAAATTAAATGTATTAAATAATAATTGGAGTAAAAGACAATATGTCATATTCAACCTAGCTTGACATGTGAATATGACATCATTATCCATTCCTCTTCCATTACATTTAATGTTTTATCTTATTTCATTTAGAATGTATTGAAGTGATTAAGTACATATGAGGTTCTATAAGTTTGTTTTTAAAAAAATAAGGAAGAGAAGCAAATTAAATGAACATTATTTTATTCACTACCAAGACACTCTAATTTCTTTAGAAACAATACTGGGAAAAGTCACTTGGACTGAGAACAAATAGAATTGGGAAAGAATATAAGCATGATCTCATACTTCATCTCAAAATCCTAGAAAAAGAAGAGCAAAACAACAGCAAAAGAAGTAGAAGGCAAGAAATAATGAAAATCAGAGCTGAAATTAATGAAATCGAAACAAAAGAAACAATTGAAAAAATTGACAAAACTAAAAGTTAGTTCTTTGAAAAATAAACAAAATCGACAGACCCTTAGCCATGCTAGCGAAGAGAAGAAGAGAGAGAACTCAAATTACTAGCATATGGGATGAAAAAGGCAATATCACAACAGACACTTCAGATATACAGAAGATAATCAAAAATTATTTTGAATCCTTATACTCCAATAAATTAGAAGATAGTGAAGGCATAGATAAATTTCTTAAGTCATATGATCTGCCCAGATTGAGTCAGGAGGATATAGACAACCTAAACAGACCAATATCAATTGAGGAAATAGAAGAAACCATCAAAAGACTACCAACTAAGAAAAGCCCAGGACCGGATGGGTATACAGCAGAGTTTTACAAAACCTTTAAAGAGGAACTAATACCAATACTTTTCAAGCTACTTCGGGAAATAGAAAAAGAGGGAGAACTTCCAAATTCATTCTACGAGGCCAACATCACCCTGATACCTAAACCAGACAAAGACACTTCAAAGAAAGAAAACTACAGACCAATATCTCTAATGAACCTAGATGCAAAAATCCTCAATAAAATTCTCGCCACTCAGATACAAAAACTTATCAAAAAAATTGTGCACCATGATCAAGTAGGATTCATCCCTGGGATGCAAGGCTGGTTCAATATATGGAAATCAATAAATGTTATTCACCACATCAATAGACTTAAATATAAGAATCATATGATCATCTCGATAGATGCGGAAAAAGCATTCGACAAAGTACAGCATCCCTTTATGTTCAAAACTCTAGAAAAACTAGGGATAACAGGAACATACCTCAATATTGTGAAAGCAATCTATGCTAAGCCTCAGGCTAGCATCATTCTGAATGGAGAAAAATTGAAGGCATTCCCTCTAAAATCTGGAACAAGACAGGGATGCCCTCTCTCACCACTTCTGTTCAACATAGTTCTCGAAACACTGGCCAGAGCAATTAGACAGACGAAAGAATTTAAAGGCATCAAAATAGGAAAAGAAGAACTTAAATTATCACTATTTGCAGATGACATGATTCTATACCTAGCAGACCCAAAAGGGTCTACAAAGAAACTATTAGAGCTAATAAATGAATTCAGCAAAGTGGCAGGATATAAAATCAACACGCATAAGTCAAAGGCATTCCTGTATATCAGCGACAAAGCCTCTGAAATGCAAATGAGGACAACCACTCCATTCACAATATCTTCAGAAAAAATAAAATACTTGGGAATCAACCTAACAAAAGAGGTGAAAGACTTATACAATGAAAACTACAGAACCCTAAAGAGAGAAATAGAAGAAGATCTTAGAAGATGGAAAAATATACCCTGTTCATGGATAGGCAGAACTAACATCATCAAAATGGCGATATTACCAAAAGTTCTCTATAGGTTTAATGCAATGCCAATCAAAATCCCAACAGCATTTCTTGTAGAAATAGAGAAAGCAATCATGAAATTCATATGGAAAAACAAAAGACCCAGAATAGCAAAAACAATGCTAAGCAGAAAGTGTGAATCAGGTGGTATAGCGATACCAGACTTCAAACTATACTACAGAGCAATAGTAACAAAAACAGCATGGTACTGGTACCAAAACAGGAGGGTGGACCAATGGTACAGAATAGAGGACACAGAAACCAATCCACAAAACTACAACTATCTTATATTTGATAAAGGGGCTAAAAGCATGCAATGGAGGAAGGATAGCATCTTCAACAAATGGTGCTGGGAAAACTGGAAATCCATATGCAACAAAATGAAACTGAATCCCTTTCTCTCGCCATGCACAAAAGTGAATTCAAAATGGATCAAGGAGCTTGATATCAAATCAGAGACACGCCGTCTGATAGAAGAAAAAGTTGGCTACGATCTACATACTGTGGCGTCGGGCTCCAAATTCCTCAATAGGACACCCATAGCACAAAAGTTAATAACTAGAATCAACAAATGGGACTTACTCAAACTAAAAAGTTTTTTCTCAGCAAAAGATACAATAAGAGAGGTAAATAGAGAGCCTACATCCTGGGAACAAATCTTTACTCCTCACACTTCAGATAGAGCCCTAATATCCAGAGTATACAAAGAACTCCAAAAATTAGACAATAAGAGAACAAACAACCCAATCAACAAATGGGCCAAGGACCTGAACAGACACTTCTCAGAGGAGGACATACAATCAATCAACAAGTACATGAAAAAATGCTCACCATCTCTAGCAGTCAGAGAAATGCAAATCAAAACCACCCAAAGATACCATCTCACTCCAGTTAGATTGGCAGCCATTATGAAGTCAAACAACAACAAGTGCTGGCGAGGATGTGGGGAAAAGGGTACACTTGTACATTGCTGGTGGGACTGCAAATTGGTGCAGCCAATTTGGAAAGCAGTATGGAGATTTCTTGGAAAGCTGGGAATGGAACCACCATTTGACCCAACTATTCCCCTTCTCGGTCTATTCCCTAAAAACCTAAAAAGAGCATGCTACAGGGACACTGCTACATCGATGTTCATAGCAGCACAATTCACAATAGCTAGACTGTGGAACCAACCTAGATGCCCTTCAATGGATGAATGGATAAAAAAAATGTGGCATTTATACACAATGGAGTATTACTCTGCATTAAAAAATGACAAAATCATAGAATTTACAGGGAAATGGATGGCATTAGAGCAGATTATGCTAAGTGAAGCTAGCCAATCCCTAAAAAACAAATGCCAAATGTCTTCTTTGATATAAGGAGAGTAACTAAGAACAGAGTAGGGTCGAAGAGCATGAGAATAAGATTAACATTAAACAGGGATGAGAGGTGGGAGGGAAAGGGAGAGAGAAGGGAAAATGCATGGAAATGGAAGGAGACCCTCAGAGTTATACAAAAGTACATACAAGAGGAAGTGAGGGGAAGGGAAAAATAATATAAGGGGGACAAACGAATGTCAGTAGAGGGAGCAAAGAGCGAAGAGGGGAGGGGAGGGGAGGGGAGGGGAGGGGGGATAGTAGAGGATAGGAAAGGCAGCAGAATACAACAGACACTAGTATGGCAATATGTAAATCAATGGATGTGTAACTGATGTGATTCTGCAATCTGTATATGGGGTAAAAATGGGAGCTCATAACCCACTTGAATCAAATTGTGAAATATGATATATCAAGAACTTTGTAATGTTTTGAACAGCCAACAATAAAAAATAAAAAAAAAATAAAGTTAATAAGGAGAAAAGGAAAATTCAACTAAGAAGAGGAAAAGAAAACATATAGAGGAGAAATGTTGCATCAAGCAAAATTTTTTTCATTTCAGATTTTTTCATATGCTTTTATTGGTCACACATGACATTTTTGGTTGATGAAGTGACATATTACACCGAGAAAATTTTGTATCATTGTTTACAATCTTAACTAAGTCACTCTTGATTGTCTGGAAAGTTCACTTCATATAACTTTGAAGCTTTTTCCTTAGAGTTTTTCCTGGGTGTATATTTGACAGGAGATTTTCCCTAATTACTATTCCATAGATTTGACTCTACTTCTTGCAGGCTGCTTTTCTTGCTCCTAGATCTTTTTCCATCAAATATTTATTAGAGTTCGCACTGTGCACAGGGCAATGCACTATGAAGTGAAGAAGTTAAGGAGCCAGTCAGAGATGTGTCTCCATATCCCATCAGGTTAGCAGTTTGAAATAATTATGGGGCATATGGCAAAGGGTAAAAAGGAAACAAAATCTTACATATACAATTGGGCATTTCAGACAACTTCAAAGAAAGTTTCAGCATCTCCCATTTCTCCTCCCCCTAAAGCCTTAATATAATAATATTTTCCTTTTATATTGTCAATTCTTAGGATTTGCTATAAACCCAGAATTGGAATGCTTATATTCTTTCCCAATTCTATTTGTTCTCAGTCCAAGTGACTTTTCCCAGTATTGTTTCTAAAGAAATTAGAGTGTCTTGGTAGTGAATAAAATAATGTTCATTTAATTTGCTTCTCTTCCTTATTTTTTTAAAACAAACTTATAGAACCTCATATGTACTTAATCACTTCAATACATTCTAAATGAAATAAGATAAAACATTAAATGTAATGGAAGAGGAATGGATAATGATGTCATATTCACATGTCAAGCTAGGTTGAATATGACATATTGTCTTTTACTCCAATTATTATTTAATACATTTAATTTTTTAATTCTTCAAGTATTTAGAAAAAACAGTCTGACAAATTTACATGTTCAAAGTTGTTTGAGGTATGCATTCCAAATTCCCTGTGCTCAAAACCAACTTAGTGTGAGTGCTAAATTTATTTTATATATATATATATATATATATATATATATATATATATATATATATATATATATATATATAAATTAATTATCTTTGTATTTTATTATGGGAGAAAAAAAAACCCTACACGTATTGAAGGAAAATGAGGAAATAAACAAATGTAAACTGTGATATTCCTCATGTCAACATTAAAACTGTATAAGTTATATTATGAATGAGAGAGTCTGTGTCTCATCTTTCCATATCTAATCCTTTGGAAGCTTTGGATTTGATCAAAGCCTATTTATGAGAGAAAATGTAGTAAAAATCAATATCAAAGAAATAACATCCTATCAAATAAAAAGGTGTGAATTGATGCAATAAAAGATTTATCAAATGCTTACAAAGAACTCAGCACAGTAAGATGAGAGTAGGGAATTTGAGAATTCTTAAAATATAAAATTCACAAATTAAAACTTTATCTATTATGTCATCAGCCGGCATATGCTTTCCACTATACAAAGTCTAATCTGTGACAGAAAAGAGCCATTCTTTATAGGACATATCAGGGCACATACAGGATTGCCTGGAGCCCTTAGTTTGGGCAATGATTTAGCAGATAAAACTACACATGACATACATATTTTCTCTACACTAGAAGAAGCTATAAATTTTCATAAAAAGTTCCATGTCAATGCTAATACTTTACAAAAGCGTTTTAAAATAACTAAGGAACAAGCTAGACAAATAATAAAACAATGTCAAAATTGTGTGACCTTTTTACCACAAGTTAATCTTGGAGTCAATCCTAGAGGATTGATACCTAACCATATTTGGCAGATGGACGTCACACACTTGCCAGAATTTGGAAAATTAAAATATTTGCATGTTACAGTTGATACTTCTTCTGGATTTTTGATGGGCTCCCTTCATGCCGGAGAAAAAACTAAAGATGTTATAGCTCATTGCTTACAAAATTTTGCCACTGTGGGTGTTCCAAAACAGTTAAAAACAGATAATGCCCCTGGTTATACTTCTACCTCTTTTAAACAATTTTGCTCAACATTTGGCATTACTCATATAACAGGAATCCCATACAATCCACAGGGACAAGGCATAGTTGAAAGAGCTCATCAAACTATTAAAATGTACTTATTAAAGCAAAAAGAAGGAATTGGGAAGGGGTATATTCCCCAAAGATAAACTTAAAATAACCCTTTTTACTCTAAACTTTTTAAATTTGGATTCATCAGGACTTAGTGCTGCGGAAAGGCATATGTGTCCAAAAAATGTGCATAAGCCCAAGGTACTTTGGAAGGATATTCTAACAGGACAATGGAAAGGTCCTGACCCAGTAATTGTCTGGAGTCGGGGGTCTGTTTGTGTGTTTCCACAGGGAGAACAGCAGCCGATTTGGATTCCAGAGACATTAACCAAGGTCCTGACCCAGTGATTGTCTGGAGTCGGGGGTCTGTTTATGTGTTTCCACAGGGAGAACAGCAGCCGATTTGGATTCCACAAAGATTAACTAAAGCGATTTCTACAGACCAAAAAGAAGATGATTTGGCTCAAATCCATAACAACTGATATCCAAAACTCCAGTTTGGCTATTCTTACATCTGCAACAGAACCAGGATGCTTTTTTCAATATCTATTTTATTATTGCCCTTTGCCATATCATGAAGTTCTATTTTGTTTTTTGAGCTCATACAGACCTAGGTTAATGTTTTGCTGATCAGTTCCATTTTTTGACTATAGAGTTTTTAAACATTGCAATGGAGATTTCACCTGTAAAAAGTTATAAGGCCTTTACTATAATGTTATGTGTTGTATGTATTATATTATGTGTGCACACTTGTGTTTTGTGTTATATGTTTGAATGTACGTATGTCCATATATCATATATGATGAGCGCTCATGATAAAATGGATCCAAATATTTTTTTTCACGTGATTTATATGGTTTAATTTAAATTGGGTAAACAACTGTTGAGGATTGTTTTAATATGTAAACAAAAAAGAAGGTTAACAGATCTGTTTGTTTACTTTCACCTTTCCTTTTCATTATATTTAATAATTCTCTTAAAGATAATGTAAATTGTTAAGAAAATTGTTTTCTTTTAGTGCCTTCTGTAATGTTACATAATTTTTTCTTTAGCCATTATTGCCAGAATTCCTATCTTCATCCCAGTGCCGGTGAAGACAATGTAAATTGTTAAGAAAATTGTTTTCTTTTAGTGCCTTCTGTAATGTTACATAA
>NW_026693382.1:0-15444 GCF_021218885.2 Marmota monax | reverse complement strand
ATAAAGTAAATATCAGTGACAAGATTGGCCCAAAGAAGACAGAGGCCCAGGTGAACAACTTCAATAAATGAGACTATATTCTTAGTTGAAAGGATTATAGCTCTTTCTATAAAGTAATGTTATTTAGTATCTAATAGCAAATGTTAATTTAAAGTTGTTTTTGTATGTTGAATTTTTCCTGCTTCTTTATGTCTGGTTTGTATACTATATTTTACAAGTTGTACAATGAATTTAATTAATTTCATTTTTTTATTGATTATTGGCACAAAATTTGTTCATCAAAAAATTAAGAGGGCTAAATATAATGATAATTTCTATCTTGCTTTTATTAAAAAATAAAATTGATCCATATGGTGGCTACATAACTAACAATAATTTAAAAATTTAGTATCCTATTGACTATCAGTTCTTCTATATGAAAGGATAGAGTTTTAGCATTTATCAAAAGTGAAATATGATACATAAGGTTATAAATAAAATTCATTATATAGCCAGGCATAGTGGCACACACCTGTAATACCAGTGGCTCAGGAGGCTGAGGTTACAGGATTGTGAGTTCAAAGCTAGCTTCAGCAAAAGCAAGGTACTAAGCAACTTAGTGAGACCTTGTCTCTAAATAAAACACAAAATAGATCTGGGGTGTGGCTCAGTTGTTGAGTGCTCCTGAGTTCAAACCCTTGTACGTACACACACACACACACACACACACACACATACTCATTATATATAATATATTCATAATTTCTAATTTTCATGTATTAAACTGCAACTCTCTATTTAGAAGTTATGATTTTTACATCTGTCTACTAGAGACCATTACTAAATGAATATTAACTAGGAAATTCCCAACAGAGTTCAATTTGACTTTTAGTATAATACTAACCTTGTAAATTTACTTCTACAATAAAGCACATCCAGTAAAATAATTAAACCATTTAACTTTCAGTCATGTGCTAAATAGAAAAATGCAGTATCTTACTTTAAAATTTTTCACTTTGGAATATTTGAAGATAGGAGGAAAATTTTAGATAGTGTTTGTGAACATCTATCATTTTATATGAATTGGTCTTATGTTCTATCTTAGTGATTCTGTCATGAAGCATATTTTTACTCTAAAGAAAAGAGGTGGAATATAATTCTCTCTCTTGAAAATATAAGAGGAGTACCATTTATGATGCATTTCTTTAGGTTGCTCTGGTTTAGATAATGTCTACCTACATCTGTACAACGTGGTTATTTTCAATGTCATCGTCATGTTTCTAGAGAAAGAGAAGTATTACCTGGAGTGATAGAAGATTATTCTACATGGATGTATGGCAAGACCTTCCCTCTTATTTGTTTGCTTATTTCTAGTATTGGAGGGAAGTTGTAAAAGAAAAGGAGGTATAAGTTCATTGCTTACCTTCAAATATCTGCATGTTACTAACGTCCTTAAAAATTGAAATTATGGACATAAAATTTCCTTTTGTTACTTTATTTAGCTATATTTAAATAAAGAAGTACATATCCAAATGCTTGAAAAGATGTAATGATTTACGACATTTATTTCTTTAGCAGAATGTCACAATGGCCTTCACCATCTTCAGTACATTTTCTAGTGCATAAAGCAAAAATGAGTTACTTCCACTACCCTGTGTCTATTTGAAACAATACACAAACCATCCCACTTTCCTTTGCTCATTCCTGAAATGCAGCATAAATATACATATGTACACCCACTCTAAGCAAAGCAGCCAAATGAACCAGGCAACAGATGGGAAACTCGGAGCCCATGTGTTCACATTCCTCCTATGCCAATAACTTGCTGGGTGATCTTGGGCAAGCTACATATCTTGAGCTAATTGCCTTCTCTCTAAAAGAACAGAGCCATAGGGCCTGAATATTAGCTCTCAGAAGCCAAGTAATGAATTTGTCCCACCATACTTCTTAATATGGAAAACATATTCAAATAATAAAGAGCTGGAATTGATCTTATTATTATTGCATAATCTCATTAGGTCTTCCCTGCTGTTCTGAAGGCTATAACCAAATGCTTCATAATATCCACTTAAAAAAAAAAAAAAAAACTTCTCTAAAACTGAGACAAGCAATGAAAGAAAAATAAACGCATCTAACTTCTCCAAAGAAGATGCATAACAGACAAAAAAAAAATGCATGGAATCATTTTCAATATCATTAGTCATTAAGGAAGTAGATATCAAAACCACATTGAGATTTTTTCACACCTACTAGAATGGCTAAAATGAAAAGTATAGAATAAGAATTAGTAAGAATGTGGGAAAACAGGAACCCTCATCCACTGCTAATGGGATGGTAAAATCTGAAAAATAGTTTGGATATTCTTCAAAATGTTAAACACAGAATTAGCAGGAATTTAACTCCTAGTTACAAATCCAAGAGCACTGAAAACATATGTCTACTCAAATCACATGCACAAATATTCATAGCAGTATGATTCAGAATAATCATGAAATGGAAATAATCCAAATGTCAAACAACTGATAAATAGATAAATAAAATGATTTATACAATAGGCTATTACTTAGACATAGAAAGCAACGAAGTAATGGGAAATGCTACCATATAAGTTGCTTTGCTTTGAATTTTGAATGTTCTCCAAAGATCTATGTAGGAAAAACTGCTCTTAGAGGTTGCAGGAGGTTGCTATTGGTATGGCACTGTTAGGAGGTTTGGAAACTTTAAGAGATGGAACCTACTGGGAGGTCCTTAGGTCACTGGGGGCATGCCCTTTAGAAGAGATGGTGGGACATCAGCTGCTTACTTATTTTCTTTTTTGCTTTGACCATGAGATCAGTGGTTTTGCTGCACCACACATTTACACTATGATGTGCTGCCTCACCTGAGGCTCAGAGCAGTTGGGCCAACTGAGTACAGACTAAAACCTCCAAACCTGGAAGCCAAAATACCTCTTTACAAATTAATTATCTCAGGGATTATTAGAATGATGGAAAGTTGATTAATGAATAGATGAAACTTCAAAATGTTAAGTAAAAGAAGCCATATATATTATCTCATTTATACAAAATATTTAGAATAGGTAAATCCACAGAAACACAGAGATAAATAGTAGATTAGTAGTTAGCAGGGCCTGCTCAGTGTTGCTCAATGTCACTTCAGTTTAGCCTTGCAAACGTTAATAACTAAATTTCAGGAAGGTGTTAGAGTTTCTTAGAATTTTTTTTCCAGAACAAAGAGCTTAATGCCCCCCCTAAAAATAGTGTTTTTGTTCATTTTGTAACATGAAAAAAAAAATAAAGAATGTAGTAACAATTAATCCCAGATTGCATATGGATTGGGTACCACTGTAGACAAATACACCCAAACATAACCACTATCATTCCACATAAAGGGTTTTTTTTGTTTGTTTGTTTTTTGTTTTTTGTTTTGTTTTTCAGGAATTGAACCCAGGGGTGCTTAACCACTGAGCCTCATCCCCAGTCCTTTTTTATATTTTATTTGGAGAAAGGGTCTTGTTGAGTTGCTTAGAGTCTTGCTAAATTGCTGAGGCTGACTTTGATCTTATGATCCTCCTGCCTCTGCTTCCTAAGCAGCTGGGATTAAAAATATGTACTACTGCACCCAACTCACGTAAAGATTTTTTTATAAAAATGTAACTCAAAATTATCTGTTCATAAGAAGAAACAGGATTATTTATTTTCACACCTAGTAGAATGGCTAAAATGAAAAGGATAGAATAAGAATTAGTAAGAATGTGGGAAAACTAGAACCCTCATCCAGATTCTCAATCCACTCTTCATTGAACAAAAAGTAACCCATTGGATGTTACCACCTTCACATGTTCAGATAATGCATATGCAGGAGCTAGCAGTTCTCACAGCTTCCCAGGTTTAGACTTTAGAAAGCAAATGATAAGTTATATCTGTTACATTATTCTTGCTTGCTACACTATGCAGAGGAGACAGAGTATATAATGGAGAGTCTTCATCTCTTTTTTTCAAAATGTGTTGAGTGGTATGTTGAAAGTATTTATACTAA
Organism: Marmota monax; assembly: GCF_021218885.2. Classification (NCBI taxonomy): domain Eukaryota; kingdom Metazoa; phylum Chordata; class Mammalia; order Rodentia; family Sciuridae; genus Marmota; species Marmota monax. The sequence continues at coordinate 11,427 of NW_026693382.1, read as the reverse complement.
TTTATATATTATGATTATATGCATCTCTTAGCAACTCTGAGCTCAGTAGCATCCCATAAGAACCATGAAATTGGCCATGGTGGGAGTATTTACACATAGGCATGGGAAAAGCTTAGAAAATACCTGTTTTCCCCCTTGACAGCAAGACATTTACCTTTATTCAGCACATCTTCTATCCAAAGCTCTTCCTTATTTTTGTAAACGAAACACTATACTAGGGAAACAATCTATTTATTAAGAGTAAAAATAAGAAATAGCCACTGGGTCCCCTTCGTTAGCTTTTTGAGACAAAAATTTGAGGAATACAAATTATACTGAAGGATATATAAATGACAACAGAGGATTGATATATCTACAAAGTATACTTATACATCACAGTCACATTTTCAACCATTCCTACTCTGAATTTAGACTCTGAATTTTTATATGACATTTTTATAAAAGTAAATATTATACATAGAAAATCAAAGATATATAATGTACTGTGATAGATCATTTATGTAAGTTATTTTTGTGGTCCTCATGATGATCTCATGAATTAGATGATTATATTATTCTATTTTTTTAATCCATTAAGAAACTAAGATTCAGCCATTTGCCCAAGGTAACAAACAGTTGGATGCTACAACTGTATAAAATACAGCCACAATTATTTCTGATTCCAAATGTCAGTGACTTTTCTATCATAGCACAGAAATTACTTTTATAACATATTGTTATCATGGATAAAGGCATATTTTTGTTAAAAGAATTGATTGTTCTTTGACTTTTGTTCATATATGATCAAATGGGTCTCTGTTTTGTATGTTCTGATACATGACGAATTTCATCAATAAGTTCAATAATATCATTTACAGTGATATGTAAGAATGATTCTGCAGTCTCAAGAATGTTCAGATGGTTACTTTTTTGTCTCTCTTCTCATAAGGAAGACCCGATATCACTTACCCATACTTTCAGCTGCTCTTTCTTCATCACCTGGGACACTGTCTTCAGAGGCTGAGACAAGGATTAGTCATGTTTACCAACAGGAAGAAATGTGGTCAAGTGTGCTGAATTAAAGACATGTTAATACTCATCACTGATCTTCAACTTTCCTGATTCCAAAATTACTGATTCAAATAAAATGAACAATCAGTGTATACACAGTATATAATAACTTTCTCCTACTCATTTCCTCTCTGCTGTCATTTCCCCACATTAGTAGTAGGCCTCACTATCACCAAGCTCTGAGCTAAGTACCCTAGGCCCCTGGGTCAGGGACTAGTGGGCCTAAGAAAATTTGAGTCCCTAAACAAGGGTGAATATGCCTTTCTTGCTATTTACTTTATCACTGGGGGCATTCATAAAATCAACCTTTTTGTTTATTGCCGTGAGTATAAATTAACCTTTAGTTTGTGGAGTTCATAATATAGGGATTCAATAAATGAAAGGAAGTCTTCCTACTGGATAAAGCATAACTCTATTAATCCAGAAAAATTCTGAAATTGGTTGGGGAAGGAGAACAAAAGAAAAGGGGATTAAAGGTATGCAAAGTCCAAATCATGTTTTATTTTACTCTGGACAGAGAAAAAATAAAATTTGGAAAATCAAGACATCATATTTTATCTCAGCCATTTATACCTTGGGGCTTTATTTTGGATGAATTGAAATACACACACATACACACACACACACGGAGAACAGCCTGAGGATCTTGATATGGCAGAGGTGACATAACAAACGATTCTGTTGCTGTATTACTAGAGAAAACATTTTCATTCCAATAAAGTTCACTTCAAAATTGAAAAATCTAAGCAGAATCGGTGACATTGGTTAATAAAATAAATATTTCTATCTCCATTTTTATTTTTCTTACCCAGATATGAAAAAGGAGACTTTAAATTGAAAACAAACAAATAAAATCAGCAAAGAGTACTGCTGGTACAAGACTTTGGGAACACAGAAAGGTGAAGAAATTGATTGGCAGCAGCATGGGGCTTGGCCTGATCCACATTGTTTTCCTCTGTATCGTGTTCCAGTAGCATTCAAGGCCAAGCAAAGAGATATTGAAAGGGCAACCTCTAAACTCTTGTGGCATATCCAGAAGCTCCTGTAGTCATCTTCCCATCCCACATTTTATAACTACCTCTGACATTCCCCCAGATTACAATTGTGAATTTCACAAAGCCAGTTTGTGGGTAAATCGGCATCTCATGAGGTGAATTTGTTCAATGAACAGCTAATGTGGAACAGAGATTTTACTCTATGAGATTTTATCCTACCAGTAAGCTGAGAGAGAAGAAATAATAATTGTAATTTTTATAAACCCAAGGGTTAAGTGGTAATTTTAAAATGCTGTTCTTGTAGCAGTTTGTCAGTTGGTATTTAGATTGCACAGAGACATCATGAAGACTGAATGAGTTTATATTTCATCATTTTAGTCAGAACAAGAACTGTGTTGGGAATGAGAGAAAAGCAGAAAAATCATATTGATTTGGCTAGAGAAGAAAACAGGTCTGCTTAGAAGATGATAGCAGTGTTAATTAGAAATCTACAAAATAAGAAAGAAGATATTGTGATAATATCTAGCTATTTAAACCTAGCTGAGTTAAAGCTACTTTCTTTCTGGATTAAGCTCAAAAGATATTTAACATATTCAAAGATAGATAAGATGTTAACAAAATAAAGTAAAAATAAAATTGGTGATCCTTCCATAGGAAACATGGAAGACAGGAAAGCATATTGAATTACATCCTCTATAGTGTCTTTCACATTTTGGCACAATGTCATTAGTTTATTATGTAAGTTTGAGACACATTTTTATAAAAAATGTGTTATTTAGAATGTCAATATGAAATTTAAGTATTTGCTGATTTTATTGGCTAAAAAAAATAATTGAAGTGGGAAATCAGGTGCTTAAGAAAATGCCAGACTATAGGTGGGAGTTTGGGGAGGATGAGATGTTAAACTTAAGAAACACATGAAACAATAAAGTATATCTAGCTTCTTGGAATTCTGGACAGGTAGCTGAGGAATTTCTCTGTGGAATTATCCTGCTTGGGAGGATAGAGATTGTTTTTAAAAAATTAGGTACCTTTTCACACTCAGCATTCAAAAACTATCTCTCTAGGAGACCCATAGATCATAATCAGGAAGAATACATCATTAAAACAAACAAGTAAGCCCAAAGCAAAACAAAAGTGAATGGAAAGATGATCCTTTAATTAAAAACATTGTATTTTTTTCTTTCAACATGCAAAAAAAGAAAGAAGCTAAAGTTAAAATCAATTATCTTTTTAAAAAAATACTGTCATGCCCCACTTGAAAAATGTAAGAGACTAATAAAATGAAATAGCACACCCAAAGCATGCATTCCAGGTGTATTAGCATCCTATGGTTGCCATAACAAAGCAATAAAACTCAACAGCTTAACCAACAGAAATTCATTGTCTCACAATTCTGGAGGCTAGAAATCTGAAATCAGGATAAATGTGGGATTGCTTCCTTCTGACAGTTGTGCAAGACAATCTGTTGCACACCTCTCCCCCAGCTTCAGTCGTCTCTGGTATTCCTTGGCCTTTAGATGACATTCTTCCTTTGTCTTCACATAGAAATTTATCTACACATGTACATCTTGTGTACAAATATCCCTTTTAATGAGGACATCAGCCCTATTGGATTTGATTCCATCCTAATATGCCTTATGTTAGCTTGATTATCTGCAAAGACCTTACTTCCAAATAAAGACATATTCACAAGAACTGGGGATTAAGTCTTCAACATCATTTTTTGAGGGAGTACATAGTTCAATTCACAAGAAAAAGAATATTAAATAAGTATTAAGCAAGAAAGAATATAATAGATAAGGATGTTTCTGTGACCTTTCAAATAGCTCAAAATACGCAAGTCCTATGAAATTTTTAAAGAAGAAAGTATTCAGAAAAGGAAAAAGTTTTGTCATGTATATTGTGGCATAGCTTACAGAAGTTCTCATTAGACATTTTTGAATCCATAGTTTTTGAAGCCCAGCAGCTGTAGCTGTGAATAGTGTAGAGGGTAATTGTTTAGTGGAGAAATTATAAGATCAAAATGACAATATGGACCTGGAGACTATCATGCTAAGTGAAATAAGTCAATCCAAAAAGTCAAAGGTCAAATATTTTCTCTGATATGCAGAAGTTAGTCCAAAATGAGGGGGCAGAAACAGAGCAAAAGGAAAAAGAGGGAATTCCATCAAAATTGAAAAAAAATAGACTAAATGAAGGAGATTCAAGGGGAGGGAGGAGAGACAGGATAAGGAAAGAACAGTGGAATGACTCTGATCTAACTTTTCCATGTACGTATATGAATATACCACAATGAATCTCACCAACATGTATATCCACAAGACACTAATTAAAAACAAAAAAGGGACAATATGTTACAAAGCAAGAATTGGGGGCCTGGAATTATCATCATAATATCTGCAGCAAACTTATTAACATGGAGATAATAAAAAGTCACATAGGATCTTTCTAAAAAAGAGAAACCCTCAGAAAACCCTGAATAAAAGACTTGGGAGTGTTTGGATTCAAAATACCCACTTATCATAGAGTTTTACATTTCAGGCTGTGACATATTAGTAATAGAATTAAAAACATCCTGTTTCCCTATAGAATGTTCACATTCATTTCATCTGTGTGATGCCTTGAATTAAGAGTATAGAGTTTCTGCCAGACGCGCAAGCACCGCACTCAGGGCTGAATTCTGGGTTCGAGACGGGGAAGGAAGCGGTCCATCTCGGTTCTCCACACCGGTCAGACCACAGAGGAGGCCAGCAGCCACCATGTTGGTAAACTGACGTCACCACACCTGTTTTTGACTGACCGCAGCTCATTCAGCCATAGAACAGGTAATTTCAGGCTGCAATTCGCCTGCGGCTTGCAGACAGATTGCTAGGGTTCAGCGCCTGGGGGCTTCTTAAAATCTGATCTTATCGGAGTGAACACGGAGCGTGGGGCGGCCAAGTCCCGGCTCCCGGAACCGTCCCGGAACCGCCCTGGCTCCGGGCTGCGGAGCCTGCGGAGGCTGCTTCTTGGACCCTGCTAATATCAGAGCAAACACGAAACACCAAGAAGCCGAATTCCGGCTCCCGGAACTGAGCCCGCGGGGACTGCTTCTTGGAGCTTACACTTATAGGAGCTTACACCGAGCACAGAGCGGCCGAGTTCCGGCTCCCGGAACCGTCCCGGAACCGCCCTGGCTCAGGGCTGCGGAGCCCGCGGAGGCTGCTTCTTGGACCCTGCTACTATCAGAGCATACACCAAACACTAAGCGGCCGAATTCCGGCTCCCGGAACTGAGCCCGCGGGGGCTGCTTCTTGGAGCCTACACTTATAGGAGCTTACACCGAGCACGGAGCGGCCGAGTTCCGGCTCCCGGAACTTCCCTGGACCGGGGCTAGGAGCCCGCGGAAACTGTGTCTCGGTCCGGGTCCTGCTGAGGGCAGGTCAGGACTCACCCATTGCTTGGGTTGCCTGGCAAGGGGAACGAAATGCTGCCATTCGCATAGGATACCAACATGGCAGAGATCTGATGTCAGCAGAAAGCGGCGGAGGAGAGATCTTCATCAATACCAGCGGTGACATAAGCAGTTGGTCTCCTGGTAAGGGGGGTGAGGCTCAGTCACCCGAGTCTCCTCAATTTGTCCTCGAGCCAGAGGGAAGGGGCCGGGCCGCCGCCAGCCCCCGGAGCAGGCCCAGCGGCTCGCCAGCGTGGTGACCGCGTGACCCCAATTGGAGAGGGGGCGGAGCGGAGCCGCCACCCACACCCGCCAGGTGGGCAGACCCACGACCCAGTAGTACATGGGCGTGGTAGGAGGGGCAGGGCAGAGCCGCCCTTCGCGCTTGCAAGGTAAACAGACCTGTGACAGCCTGGCGGGTCAGGCCCAGTGGCCTGCCAGTGTGGTACACACGTCACCCCAACTCGAGTAGGGGCAGAGCAGATCCTTATCCCACGCCCGGATCAGGCCCTGCCAGTGTGGTGGTCACGTGACCCCAATTGGAGTGGGGGTGGAGCGGAACCGCCACCCGTGCCCGCAGGGTGAGCAGACCAGTGATCAACCTGCAGATCAGGCCCAGGGGTCCGCAGGCGTGGTAGGAGGGGCAGGGCAGATCCGCCGCCCGCGCCTTCAAGGTAGGCAGACCTACAACAGACCGGCGGATCAGGCCCAGGAGCCTGCCGGCGGGGTACAAACACCACCCTAATTGGAGTAGGGACAGAGCAGAGTCGCCTCCCTTGCCAGGAACAGACCCAGCATCCTGCAGGCGGGGTAGTCACGACACCCCAATTGGAGTAGGGGCAAAGCAGAGCCTCCACTCGTGCCCGAAAGGTGGGCAGATCTGCGACCGACCAGCAGGACAGGCCCAGTGGCCTGCTGGTACGACAGACACGTCACCCCAATTGGAGTAGGGGCAGAACAGAGCTGCCACCAGCTCCCAGAACAGGCCCAGTGACCTGCCGGCGTGGTAGCCACGACACCCCAATTGGAATAAGGAGAGAGCAGAGCCGCCGCCCGCACCTGCAGGAAAGATACGCAAGCAGTATGAAAAGACAAGGAAAGAAAGGACCACAAGCAATGCAGGTCAACGCAACTTTAGAAGAGGTAACAGCTGCAGCAGATGGAATGTCAGATAAAGAATTCAGGATATACATGCTTCAGATGATCTGGAGTATCAAGGAAGACATTAAACAGCAAAATCAGACAATGAAAGATCACTTCGACAACGAATTACGCAAACAAATCCAGGAAGCAAAGGATCAACTATACAGGGAGATAGAGGTTATAAAAAACAAGCAATCAGAAATCCTAGAAATGCAGGAAGCAATAAACCAACTTAAAAACTCAATGGAGAATACTACCAACAGAGTAGAACACTTAGAAGATAGAACATCAGACAATGAAGACAAAGTATTTCAACTGGAAAAGAACATAGACAGCTCAGCAAGACTGTTAAGAAACCATGAGCAGAACATCCAAGAAATATGGGATAACATTAAGAGACCAAACTTAAGAGTCATTGGGATACAGGAAGGTACAGAGCTCCAAACCAAAGGAATGAGCAGTCTATTCCATGAAATAATACAAGAAAACTTCCCAGACTTGAAGAATGAGACAGAATCCCAAATCCTAGAAGCCTACAGGACGCCGAATGTGCAAAATCATAAGAGATCCACACCTAGACACATTATAATGAAGATGCCCAACATACAGAATAAGGAGAGAATTTTAAAAGCTACAAGAGAAAGGAAGCAGATTACATTTAGGGGCAAGCCAATCAGGATAACAGCTGATCTTTCAACACAGACTCTGAAAGCTAGAAGATCCTGGAATAACATATTTCAAACACTGAAAGATAATGGGTTCCAACCAAGAATTGTGTATCCAGCGAAATTAAGCTTCAGGATGGAGAATGAAATTAAAACCTTCCACGATAAACAAAAGTTTAAAGAATTCGCAGCTAGAAAACCATCTCTTCAAAACATCCTAGCCAAAGTATTACAGGAAGAGGAAATGGAAAATAACAATGAAAACCAACAGTGGGAGGTAGGACAGTAAAGGGGGGGGGGAAACAATCAAAGAGGAAAACAAACAATGTTTAGTAACAGAAATAAACAAATATGGCTGGAAGAACAACCCATATCTCAATAATAACCCTAAATGTTAATGGCTTAAACTCACCAATTAAGAGACACAGGCTAGTAGAATGGATCACAAAACAAGACCCAACAATATGCTGCCTACAGGAGACGCATTTGATAGGAAAAGACATACATAGGCTGAAGGTGAAAGGTTGGGAAAAATCATATCACTCATATGGACTTCGGAAACAAGCAGGCGTGTCCATACTCATATCAAATAAAATAGATTTCAAGCCAAAGTTAATCAAAAGAGATAAAGAGGGACACTACATACTGCTTAAGGGAACCATACACCAACAAGACATAACAATCATAAATATTTATGCCCCAAACAATGGTGCAGCTATGTTCGTCAAACAAACTCTTCTCAAGTTCAAGAGTCTAATAGACCACCACACCATAATCATGGGAGACTTCAACACACCTCTCTCGCCACTGGACAGATCTTCCAAACAAAAGTTGAATAAGGAAACTATAGAACTCAATAACACTATTAATAACCTAGACCTAATTGACATATATAGAGTATACCACCCAACATCAAGCAGTTACACTTTTTTCTCAGCAGCACATGGATCCTTCTCAAAAATAGATCATATATTATGTCACAGGGCAACTCTTAGACAATATAAAGGAGTAGAGATATTACCATGCATCTTATCTGATCATAATGGAATGAAACTGAAAATCAACGATAAAAGAAGGAAGGAAAAAGCATACATCAATTGGAGAATGAACAATAGGTTACTGAATGATCAATGGGTTATAGAAGACATCAAGGAGGAAATTAAAAAATTCTTAGAGATAAATGAAAACACAGACACAACATATCGGAATCTATGGGACACATTGAAAGCAGTTCTAAGAGGAAAATTCATTGCTTGGAGTTCATTCCTTAAAAAAAGAAAAAACCAACAAATAAATGATCTCATACTTCATCTCAAAATCCTTGAAAAAGAAGAGCAAAACAACAGCAAAAGAAGTAGAAGGCAAGAAATAATTAAAATCAGAGCTGAAATTAATGAAATCGAAACAAAAGAAACAATTGAAAAAATTGACAAAACTAAAAGTTGGTTCTTTGAAAAAATAAACAAAATCGACAGACCCTTAGCGATGCTAGTGAAGAGAAGAAGAGAGAGAACTCAAATTACTAGCATACGGGATGAAAAAGGCAATATCACAACAGACACTTCAGAAATACAGAAGATAATCAAAAACTATTTTGAATCCTTATACTCCAATAAATTAGAAGATAGTGAAGGCATAGATAAATTTCTTAAGTCATATGATCTGCCCAGATTGAGTCAGGAGGATATAGAAAACCTAAACAGACCAATATCAATTGAGGAGATAGAAGAAACCATCAAAAGACTACCAACTAAGAAAAGCCCAGGTCCCGATGGGTATACAGCAGAATTTTACAAAACCTTTAAAGAAGAACTAATACCAATACTTTTCAAGCTACTTCAGGAAATAGAAAAGGAGGGAGAACTTCCAAATTCATTCTATGAGGCCAACATCACCCTGATACCTAAACCAGACAAAGACACTTCAAAGAAAGAAAACTACAGACCAATATCTCTAATGAACCTAGATGCAAAAATCCTCAATAAAATTCTGGCGAATCGGATACAAAAACATATAAAAAAAATTGTACACCATGATCAAGTAGGATTCATCCCTGGGATGCAAGGCTGGTTCAATATACGGAAATCAATAAATGTTATTCACCACATCAATAGACTTAAAAATAAGAACCATATGATCATCTCGATAGATGCGGAAAAAGCATTTGACAAAGTACAGCATCCCTTTATGTTCAAAACTCTAGAAAAACTAGGGATAACAGGAACATACCTCAATATTGTAAAAGCAATCTATGCTAAGCCTCAGGCTAGCATTATTCTGAATGGAGAAAAACTGAAGGCATTCCCTCTAAAATCTGGAACAAGACAGGGATGCCCTCTCTCTCCACTTCTCTTCAACATAGTTCTCGAAACACTGGCCAGAGCAATTAGACAGATGAAAGAAATTAAAGGCATAAAAATAGGAAAAGAAGAAATTAAATTATCACTATTTGCAGATGATATGATTCTATATCTAGCAGACCCAAAAGGCTCTACAAAGAAACTATTAGAGCTAATAAATGAATTCAGCAAAGTGGCAGGATTTAAAATCAACACGCATAAATCAAAGGCATTCCTGTATATCAGCGACAAATCCTCTGAAATGGAAATGAGGACAACCACTCCATTCAAAATATCTTCAAAAAAAATAAAATACTTGGGAATCAACCTAACAAAAGAGGTGAAAGACTTATACAATGAAAACTACAGAACCCTAAAGAGAGAAATAGAAGAAGATCTTAGAAGATGGAAAAATATACCCTGTTCATGGATAGGCAGAACTAACATCATCAAAATGGCGATATTACCAAAAGTTCTCTATAGGTTTAATGCAATGCCAATCAAAATCCCAATGGCATTTCTTGTAGAAATAGAGAAAGCAATCATGAAATTCATATGGAAAAATAAAAGACCCAGAATAGCAAAAACAATGCTAAGCAAGAAGTGTGAATCAGGCGGTATAGCGATACCAGACTTCAAACTATACTACAGAGCAATAGTAACAAAAACAGCATGGTACTGGTACCAAAACAGGCGTGTGGACCAATGGTACAGAATAGAGGACACAGAAACCAATCCACAAAACTACAACTATCTTATATTTGATAAAGGGGCTAAAAGCATGCAATGGAGGAAGGATAGCATCTTCAACAAATGGTGCTGGGAAAACTGGAAATCCATATGCAACAAAATGAAACTGAATCCCTTTCTCTCGCCATGCACAAAAGTGAATTCAAAATGGATCAAGGAACTTGATATCAAATCAGAGACGCGCCGTCTGATAGAAGAAAAAGTTGGCTACGATCTACAGTCGGTGGGGTCGGGCTCCAAATTCCTCAATAGGACACCCATAGCACAAAAGTTAATAACTAGAATCAACAAATGGGACTTACTCAAACTAAGAAGTTTTTTCTCAGCAAAAGAAACAATAAGAGAGGTAAATAGGGAGCCTACATCCTGGGAACAAATCTTTACTCCTCACACTTCAGATAGAGCCCTAATATCCAGAGTATACAAAGAACTCAAAAAATTAGACAATAAGAGAACAAACAACCCAATCAACAAATGGGCCAAGGACCTGAACAGACACTTCACAGAGGAGGACATACAGTCAATCAACAAGTACATGAAAAAATGCTCAACATCTCTAGCTGTCAGAGAAATGCAAATCAAAACCACCCTAAGATACCATCTCACTCCAGTAAGATTGGCAGCCATTAGGAAGTCAAACAACAACAAGTGCTGGCGAGGATGTGGGGAAAAGGGTACACTTGTACATTGCTGGTGGGACTGCAGATTGGTGCAGCCAATTTGGAAAGCAGTATGGAGATTTCTTGGAAAGCTGGGAATGGAGCCACCATTTGACCCAGCTATTCCCCTTCTTGGTCTATTCCCTAAAGACCTAAAAAGAGCATGCTACAGGGACACTGCTACATCGATGTTCATAGCAGCACAGTTCACAATAGCAAGACTGTGGAACCAACCTAGATGCCCTTCAATAGACGAATGGATAAAAAAAATGTGGCATTTATACACAATGGAGTATTACTCTGCATTAAAAAATGACAAAATCATAGAATTTATACAAGGGAAATGGAATGGCATAAGAGCAGATTGTGCTAAGTGAGCTAGCATCCCTA
>NW_026693381.1:0-4041 GCF_021218885.2 Marmota monax | reverse complement strand
TTTTTTTTTGAGAGAGAGAGAGAGAAAGAGGGAGAATTTTTTAATATTTATTTTTTAGTTTTTGGTGGACACAACATCTTTATTTTATTTTTATGTGGTGCTGAGGATGGAACCCAGCGCCCTGCTCATGCCAGGAGAGCGCGCTACCACTTGAGCCACATCCCCAGCCCAATGCTAATTTCTTAATTCCAGATAGTGGATCTCCATCACAACCCTTTACCACAACTGAAAAAAAAAGACAATTTTCCTTTGATTCATTCTTCTGAAGGTAAGTAAAAATTCTTATTTACTGGCTTTGCTGTTGTATACAAAATGAAAAGACCAAGCTGGTTGCAGAGGCGCACACCTGTAATTCTAGTGATTTGGGTGACTGAGGTTCACAAGTTTGAGGCCAGCCTCAGCAACTTAAGGAGGCTTTTAGCAACTTGGTGAGACCCTACCTCAATTAAAAAAAAAAAAAAAAAAAAAAAAAAAGGCACTTCACCAAAAAGAAAACTTTCATATTAAAAACAAAACTAAGATGCCAAGGAAAATTACAAATACATGCCCCAGCTGAAATAGGCAGCCATAGTATAGCTTTAGTTGACTGTCTTCATAAGGACAGGTAAAGCACCTATTGTTAGATCTGATTTTTAGCTTTTAGGTTTTTGTAAAGGCAATATACAAGCCAAACAAAACATGTTTCAGCCTGCATGTGGCACACACACACTGCACTTACTAAATCTGTTTCTCTGCTTATTTGCTCTTATTCATTTCCAAATTCCTTCTGACATACAGTGTTCTCAAGTATCTCAATAATGTCACTCATAGTCAACTTCCTTTTGAGGCAAACAGGAATAAGATATCTTTTATATCATTTTGTATGGCACTACGAAAGCAAAGAACACAATTATACGTCAAACAAATTTCTTAGCAGAGTTGTGTACACCAGACTAAAAGGTGTAAAAATCATTAGGTCAATCTTTGACCAAAATATTTTACAAACTGGACACATATAGAAAACCCACCTTTACTTCAGATTTCCAAACTATCAAAAAAGGGGTGAAGGACAGGGGTCACTAGGAATTGAATAGGGCACTTACACAGATGTGTGTGTGTGTGTGTGTGTATGGTTGACAGGGTTCTGCTAAATTATTGCAGGGTTTTGAAGCTGGCCTTGATCTGAGATACTCCTTCCTGCCTCAGCCTCCAGAGTTGCTGAGATTACAATGCTTGATTACAGGTATGTACCACCATGCCTGGCTTCAGATTACGAAAAATTTTAAGGTAGAAAAAAGACAGAAACTGACCATAAAAGCAAACAATACAGTTTTTTTTTTTTTCTCTGACCACCTCTACCCATTTAAATAATGAATACTCATTTAAATCTGAACTCAGACCTGGATTTCTAGAATAAAGACAGATCCTATTAGTACACACTAATATATAGTAGGCTAATTACACAAGAAAACTTGAATATACCAGGAAGAAAAATCATCAAAACATTCTTCCTAAATGGATTGGACTTTGTCAACTAAGATAAAGCAGATATCTGAATACTCATTTTAACCATCTATGAATAAAACCTTAAATAAAATGGCTACATTTATTTTTTTTTTTGGGGGGGGAGGTCCCAATGGGCTATCACATTGGCAAATACTAGCCCTTTGTAATATCAAAATACCAAAATGAGAATTTAATATATACATTCCTGCTTAGCCACAAAGAAAATAAAGATAATGAACTCCCAATTACCCAAGTTAATATGGAGACAGGAGAGAATAAAACACAACATAATCAAAAACCACTTACGTTAAGAAGTATTTTTGATTTTAGCAAATATGGAAGCTCTGATCTGCAAACTGACAAAACATTAAATAAAACAAAATTTTAAAAATTATCTACATAATATTCACTCTATCTAGATTGTTTCTATCTCTACTATTTAAGTAGATTGTAATACACCTGCCCAAATTTTGGTTATCCTATCCTTCTCATAAGTTATTGCTGTTCCAACTTAGGGACATCAAAATAATGTGATTCCCTTCTCTAGGGCAAAAGAAAATGCTTACAAGTAACTATTTTGAATATAACTTGGGAAAATACAATATTTAGCCATATTGAGTAACAAGATTAGAAAGGTAAAAAGATTAGAAAGGAAATAAGACTAATGAGAATTTGGGCACAAAATATGCTTCACATAACCTAATATAGATCAAATTAATATATTCAATATGGCTTACAGATGTATTGGGGAGAGATCACAGACAAGAATATTAATTGGAACATCAGCAATAAATTGAATGAATCCATGAGATTCCATGCCCAATCTTTATTAAATCCAGCAACTAGGAGGATCAGAATTCCACTAAAGGTAATTCAGAGGTGGAGTCACTATAAGAAATAGTGGAAAATGAAAAAAAATATATATTTTATTTCATTTTCCTTAATAACCAAGTATGTCTTTCATCACTACCATTTTCTTATCCAGACTCTTAACATACAGTAGATGCCTACTAGAGCAAAATGAATGCTACAATCTATCCCTACAATCTTCATTCTTACAAAAAGGATCTGAATCAATGCTAGCTTAAAATTTTATTTTCTCTATGGCTTACACATAAATGGATCAGACAAATAAAATTATGTATTATTTGAAGTACCTCTATTAGTATTTGGTGTTGATCTTAATCTAGTAAACCATGTAATATGAGATTTATTTTATTCAATAATAAACAATCTTTAAAAATGTATTCTCAGTGTTTAGTTTATGATTTATTTTATGCACAAATGTATATTATTTTCACCATTTAACTGACCTATGATACTATTTTTCCTGTACATGTATAAACATTCATCACAAAATTTATTTTAATTTCTTCTCTACTAACTCTTCAGATTGTTATATTATAAAACCAGAAACAACAAAAGCAAAGACAAGAAAAAATACCGTGAATTTCTTTACATATGTAAATGTTTCATAAAACATTTCATGAAACTAATCTGAACCAAATGGAAAAGATGAATACACAAAGAGTTCTTCAAGAAATTACTTAATAAGACAGAATTTCTGGAGATGTAAAACAATACAAAACGCCTTGATATACATATCAATTAACATTCATACTAGTCAAACTTCAATATTTCAGTGGCCAGACCCAAAAAATATATTTTTAAAGATTAAGAGAGAGAAATTATAAAAAAGTTCTAGGGAAAAACCTTTATAAAACTGTATCTAATTCAGTAATATTCAAAGGTGTTTAGACTCTGAAAATATTAAAACCTAAATTCGCTTTGTTAAGTACTTGCTTTAAAAGGCTAAAGTTTATTTAGGTAGATAATTCCAAATTATGTCTATTTGAAAATACCACTAGATGACAACCTTGTATGACAAGTAAAATATTATCATACTCTACTGTTGAAAGCTAAGACCTCAAAAGATATAACAAACTATAGTTCAGAGGTTTCAGACATTTGTTTTGTTGTAGTGGTGGTTGGGCACAGGAATAATGAAGAAAATAGACCATTAAAATTATGGATTTGTGTCTGACAGAAAATAAAATTCAGAGTTTTAGTAACATTGGACAGATACCTCCCCAAAAGGGTAAGGGAAAAAGGAAGAAAATCAAATACAATTTTATCTCCCATTCTTACCTGCATTCATCCTTTGGAAACACAGGGATAATACAAACAAGGGACACAAATAATTAGAGACTAATTATTTTCTGCTGGGAAATAAGTTATTAAGATTACTTAATATTATTTTAATCATTACTTTTCTTGACACCTAATAAGCATGACAGTTTCAAGATAAAAAATATAAAAAGATGATATAATAAATCACAAACTTCTACTTTTTCTAACATGTATTCAGAATATGAAAGTATTTTCCCCCAATGTAAATTAACTCACAGAGATATAAACCTGAAATGCTTATTTTGTATTTAAAAAATTCTAACAGATAAACAAATAACTTGTAAATCATTACTTTGAAATTCCATAATTTGTCTTTTATAAAATATAATAGCAGTAGTATCATAACTGTTATTCGTTTTTGTAAAC
>NW_026693380.1:0-16033 GCF_021218885.2 Marmota monax | reverse complement strand
ACACCCTGTTGTTGTGACCCCTTGCCCGCAAGGAAGACGCAACTCGGGAATCTTCTTTCAGCAGTTTATTCAGGCCCTTGATATTTCTTCTTTTCCCTCATGGACTCCCTCATGGATGCCCCTCCCAGCCTTAATAAAGCATCCCAAGCCCCAATGCAAAGCTGCTGTGTGGAGCTTTCTCACAGGGTGGTGAGAAATCATGTGCCAACTTTCCTAGATAAGGAGTTGTTTGTCACAGACCACAGTGGAGCCAGCGTCATCTTGTAATGGCGACCATAGTCTGCAGAAATGGCAGAAGCGGCTCACCACAGTTCCCCCTTTTCTGTTTTCTTAAAACAATACAGGCGAGAGTAGAGATCCTATCCCACTGTGCAGAAGTGGCTGCATAGTATGACTCAGTCCTAAGGAGGCGCCTTCCCCAGATCTGAAGCCATATCAGCCGACGCCTTTTTTCGTGGGGCGGGGCGTGAACGCGTCTAACCCGCATGCAATAGGACATGCTCTCCTTGAGGTCCACGTCAAGGATCACTCAAGTGTAGTGCCTTGCCTTGCATCCTGCATCATGATGATGGTGGACGAAGGGGGATAGCTGAGGCTGAACTGTGACTGTTTATAATGACAAACAAGTTGACAGCACCCTGAAAGAAAGGCACGAACTTCAAGAGGATAGAAAAGCACTAGTGTGGAAACCCATCTGCGTGCAATGGCAGTAAGACCGGCAGAGTGCAAGGGCTTTCCAACACTAAGAGAATAACAAGGAAAGTCATGTCCATCCCAGTGCAATGTTATAATAACTTGGGGTGTAACGACCATGACAAAGGTTTACTGCTTAAGATGCGCAAGCCAGACTTGAGGCGAGTTGCCATTTTCTAAAGCTGCAAGAGCTTGTATGATCATAGCCTTTTCTTGTGCATGGCGAGTTTTAAGGCGACAGAGAAGCCACAAACAAAGTACATACCGAAGCAACACATTGCACCAAAAATGCTTATCCCCACCCACTCTTTGAAGAAGGAAAAAGCAGAAGATATCCAATTGGTGAATTGACCCAAAGTCACTGGTTCAACACGGGTACTATTCAAAATAGCAATCTGAGTTAGTTGAGACTGGATCAAGTTTTCTGCTGCCATGGACCAGGTTCCGGATAGATACTCTCCGATGATGCGGGAGGCATTTCTGGAATTATTAAATCTGACAGAGGTTATACATAAATGTGCACGTTGATCAATACAACCCAAATGTACTAGGTCAGACAATTCCTCAACTTGAGCTTGAAGCAGATCTATCCTTTGATTAGCAGCCAAAATCCCAGATAGAATGTGTTGATTAATTCTACTTTGAGATTCAAGTATGGTGGATGTTTGTTGAATAACCTGATTAATAGTGGCAGCAGTTTGTATTTGGCTGGCCATGGCTACTCCAGCTATAACTGCTGCAGCAGCAGATATTGCTACAGCTGTCACTATGGCTGCTGTAATTCCAAAATCTCTATGGGCTCTAATCAGTTCAACAATAGGAAATGACTCTGGATCTGCAGTAACCGGGATCGGGACAAAGGTTGGAAATTTCATAACCATTGCTGTAGTCCAGGAGCCATTCCAACACTCAGACAAATAACAGGTAATATTAGAACAATTAAGCATCCCCTGTGATGTATCATTAGCCAAAAGAAACAGGAACGGATATTGGAGACGGACTGCTTCGGAGGGTAATGTAGCATTAGATAATTGTGAATTATTTGCAGAAATTTTAAGCCTCCTACCTCGCTCCGAGTCTTGGGTACTGCCAGAAACATTAAACAGCCAACTTTGGATTCCTAATATTTCCCTGGGGAAATATAAGCGCGGACTAGACTAGCCCAATCTGAGGGAGTCATGCAAAATCTAGTAAGTCCCTCCACCTGAGTGAGAGTGAAAGCGGCATCTATGCCATAAGTGCGGACAGATTCTGCCAAGGTTTTAATTATCTTAAAGTCTAAAGGCTCATGATAGCTTCCCCTGTTATTGTCCTGAAATACAGGGTATGCAAGTCCCATATCTGTATTAACTGTCCTCCAAACTTGTGCATGAAAAGATCTCCCGGAACTTTGGCTCCCCCCCACATACGGAGGTGGGGCAATAGGCACCATATCTTCTTCTAGATATTTTATCTCCTCCTCCTCAGAGTTTTGTTGACCGATGTTAACTCCTTTCCCCTTCTTACAGTAGGCCTGCGTGCCCTGTGTCTCCTTTTTCTTCTTTTTCATTTTTATCTTATGTAGTTGTTGTAACAATATATTAAGGTCCTCAGAACTCTCTGAGTTGCTTGTGTTCTCAGGCGTTTTTAATTCGGTCAAGTCTGGGTAGAGCCTTCTCCTATTTTTATCTTCAGGCTCTTTTGCCTTCTCACTACTGTTACTTTTAATACTCTCTGCCACTTCACTACATGATCCTTCAAATTTTTCCTCATGCAGTTGCTCAAGAATAGCTTGACCCTCACTCACAGCTTCCTGGCATTTACCATCTGTTATATATCCTCTAACTAACTTCCAAAGTGGTATAATGCCACCCTGCAAGGTACCTTGCTCATGAGCGAAATCTAGATCTTTCCCTAATTTGTCCCAGCTGGGAACCGTAAGACTCCCTGAAAAAGCAAACCAAGGAGCCGCTATATCAGCTTCTCTTAAAAACATCTGCAAAGTACTCTGCTTTATCTTAAGTCCTTTTGAATGTAACAACCCATTTAGGGCCAACAAAATTGGGCTTGAAGAAGCAACGCCCATAATGTTTTTAGAGCTATAAAGAAAGTGAAAGTACAAAAGTCCCTGCTCTCTTCCTTTTACAGGGGAGCGTTCCATTCTATGAATTCCCCGCTCTCTTCCTTTTACAGGGGAGCGTCCCTGTCGTCACAACAACAAAAGAAGCACAAAAAACAAAAGCGAAATGACACAACAAAAGAAACACAGAAAACAAAAGCGAAAGTACACAGTGCAGCTGCAATAAAATGTAAGGCTCTCTCTGTGTTTACAGAGGAGCTGCCCCGCTTTGGTCGCGGATCCCACTTACTAGGGACTAACCCCGCTTTGATAGCGGATCCCACTTACCTGGGACTAACCGGTGCACCACCCCTGACTGCTGAAAGTTCTGGTTCCCGGGTTTCGGCACCACTTGTCGCGACCCCTTGCCCGCAAGGAAGACGCAACTCGGGAATCTTCTTTCAGCAGTTTATTCAGGCCCTTGATATTTCTTCTTTTCCCTCACGGACTCCCTCATGGATGCCCCTCCCAGCCTTAATAAAGCATCCCAAGCCCCAATGCAAAGCTGCCGTGTGGAGCTTTCTCACAGGGTGGTGAAAAATCATGTGCCAACTTTCCTAGATAAGGAGTTGTTTGTCACAGACCACAGCGGAGCCAGCGTCATCTTGTAATGGCGACCATAGTCTGCAGAAACGGCAGAAGCGGCTCACCACACCCTGTGTGACTAGATGCATATCACTAAAGCAGCACATATCTCACAGGGATACATAACAACTCCAATACATATACCTGATGATTTTCCTTTCCTAAATTCCAAGGGGACTATTGCAGGCATTGTTCAACCTCCTGTAAGGCCAATATTTATCCTTGGCTGATTATCCTGCTTTAAGCTGGATTACAGTACTCTCATACCTTGTTGTTGGGACTGCAAATTAGTGCAACCACTATGGGAAAAAATATGGAAATTCATTAGAAAACTTGGAAAAGAACCACCATTTGACCCAATTATCCCACTCCTCTATCTATACCCAAAAACTTAAAGGTATTATACTATAGTAATGCAGCCACATCCATGTTTATAGCAGCTGTACTCAAAATAGCCAAGCTATGGAAACAACCTAGGTCTCCTTCAATGGATGAATGGATAAAGAAACTGTGGTATATATACACAATGGAATATTACTCAGTCATAAAGAAGAATGAAATTATGGCATTTGCAGGTAAATGGATAGAGTTGGAGAATATCATGCTACGTAAAATAGTCAATCCTGAAAAACCAAAGGCTGATTTGGGGATACTAACCCAAAACAAGCGGAGGATTAATATAAATAGATTGGACTAGATAAAGGGTAATGAAGGAAAGCAGGGAGGGGAATAGGAAAGACGGTAGAACTAACTTGTCATAACTTTCCTAGCCTTGTATTTATATACACGCCCAGGGTAACTCCACATCATTAACAACTACCAGAATGGGAATAAGTTATACTTTATGTATGCATAATTCTGGCAAAATACATTCTACTGTCATGTATAACTTAAAATAAAAATAAGATAAAATTTAAAAATATAAAATGGAAACCTTCAGCTGAGATCCTCTTTTGTCTTACCACCTCCAAATCAGTAACTGCACCCTACTTGCTGCCGACATCTGCAGCTCTCCTTTCCTCTATGATTACAAGTTCAGATGTCTTTCCTTCTGTCAATAGCTAATCCTCCCAGCTTTTATCTAGATCCTCTCTTCTTTTCCTTGTCAAGGGAAAATTTTCTTTTTCTATTCTCTTCACGATTACATTATCAATTCTGCCTTTTTTTGGATCTATTACCACAGGTAAAAATTAACTCTGAAATTTCCTTTTAAAACAAAACAAGCAAAGCAATCAAACAAAAAAAGGTCATAATTTTTCTTTTATATCTCTTCCTTTTGCAAGTATTATTTCATGCTATATAGTTTTTCTAACCCTAAATTCTCAAAACAGCTTCCCCTACTTTTTTGGTATTAATTCACTATTTACCTATTGTAATCTAGTTTGCATGTTTTCCAATTGGTCCGTGAAAACAGCTGTTGTAAAAGACACTAGGACTTTCTTCTTGAAAAATTGAATGGAATCTTCTCTGGCCTCCCTTTGTTCTGCTACTTGATTTTACAGAATCAACATTTACTTCCTTCCTTAAATGCTCATTTCTGTTTCTATGGAACTTCAAGCATCTGCTGATGTGCCTTCTTTACTATTTCTTCTCAAATGCTTCTCATTGGCTCCAATCTTTCTGCCTTACTTCTAAGTGGTGCATCACACCACATTATTGAGTAATGTGAAAGGAATTATTCTCTGTTTCCATTTTCCTTTTCTTATTGGTAGTTTCATCATTTTCCGTATCTAAATAGCTTACATATTCTTTTAACTATCACAGTGAACTTTCCTATGTAGTCTTCTCCTACTACTCCCCATTTATGTATTCTACTGGGCACTTAATGTCTCTGCTTTGATGTTTATAGTGACCTCTAAAGTAATATGTGGGCATGCAATTGTAAGCTCCACTGACCTATCCAAATTTATTCTCTTCTGGTTTTAGTGCAATTATCAAACTGTTTAAGCCAGAAATAATAACCCATAATAAATCTAAAAATTTTATAACTCTTTTCTTGCAACCTATTGGCAAGTTTTGTCAGTTCTATTCTTAGAATAAATTTTGTAACTCTTTGCTTCTCTACCTGTCCAAAGCTACCAACTCAGCTCAAGTAACCACCACTTATTTGTCTGTGACCTCACTGCATTAGCATCTCAGTCTGTATTTCTGTTTCTTCTCTTACCTACTTATAAATTATTTCACACATAACAGGGAAAATAATCATAAAATTCTAAATTAGATTAAATCTCTTCTCTATTTACCTAAAAAATGTAATCCATTTGTTTTACTATTGCTAATAAAAGCCCACTTTACCTGTCCAATTATTCAACATCATTTCATGTCCACATACTTTGATCACTTTATGCAGATGAACTTGAATTTTCTCTCTTACAGGGCCTTCTAGTGTTAAGGCTCAAGGTCCATTTTTGTTAGAGCTCTTTTAGTTCCACAATAGGCAACACCTGCTGGTGTTAGGTTCCACAGCAGATTGCCAGTGATTCCTTCTTAACAACTTGCAGAAAAAATCCACAGACAACAAAGGGTGAGTGTTAAAGAGTAAGATCTATTGAAAGTGATGAAATGAAACAAAACTCTCACCCTGCTATAGGGGTCCTGAGAGAGGGCTGCCACTCAAGTGCTTTTGTCTAGGGGCTTAAATGGTTGCTGGAAAGGGTGTTGCTCACATATACAAGCTAACTAAACATCAAAAGAGTGCTCAGTTTATTGGTTTACTAGCCTCAGAGTGTTTGGTTCTAATCAGAAAGAGGCTTCTTAGGAGCTTATTTTATAATTTCTGCAGCTACTATTTTCTGGTTTTGGTATTGCAGGATTCTAGTGATTATATTTATTGCTGTATTCTTGCCAGAATTACCAGAATGTTTTCTTTGTCAGTTTTTTTTCCACATACAATTGAAGAACCTACATGACACATCCTAATGCAACTAAAGTCCATAGTTTAAAGGTTCACTGTTGTTACATTCTGTGGATTTGGACAAACGTATAAAGACATGTATCTACCATTATAGTACCATACCATATAAACTATTTCAGGACATATTATAAGACATAACTGTGGACAAAGTCTATGTAAGCAGAGTGCTGGATAAAAGTGGAAGGTAAATAACAATAGAAGTAAAAATTAATGGTCAGACAGTAATATCGAGTTCTAAAATGAAATCAAAAGTGTGACATAAATGGTATATTTTTAGTCTGAGTTTTTAGGAGAAGAAATTATATTTAATTTCATAAGTGAATTAGAACAAATTGCTAACTATGTGAATATCTGAAGGAAGGATACACAAGATAGAGGGAGGTGATTACATGACGGGAAGGCAGCTGGACATAAATAAGCTTGTCATTGTAAGTATCAGAACAAAGAATGGGTTGGAGCTTAACGATTGAGGACAAAGTCCATGGGTAGGTGACATTTTTGTAATTGGAAGGAGTGATTCCATGAATGGTCTTGTGGGCCAAAGTAAGAAATATGAAATTTATGTTAAGTATATGTAAAACATTACATCGTTCTATTCAGACAAAGGACACAAATGTGATTCACATCTTTAAAGGATCTTTTGCTTGCTCTATGGAGATCTTGAAAGTATATTGTATGGTATGCTGATGTCTATGTGGCAATCTGAAAGTTATGACAACATAAAGAAACAAGGTAGATATAGAGAGCAGAGATGGATGAATCACTCTTCATCAGAGAATATGAATATAAATAAATAAAATAAATATCCAGTCATAACTAAATGAAACACTCTGCCCTGGTACTGCCAATAAAAAAAAAAATCTTACTTTTTGTCTTTTTGACCCTCAGCTTTTCTATGTCCTTTCCTTTTTGTCTCATGGTAATATCAGTAGAACAGTGACTTTATTCTATCACAACATTTTACATCAATTGTAAAAACACGCTCTCTGAAATTATTTAAAGCAGAAAGCAATTTAGATCCTTTAACTTCATTTTTTATTTCTGTTCACTCTTGCAGGAATGTGTAATTCACATGTTAAAATTACTCGCTTTAAATCTTTTCAGTAAACCCATCATCTGTTATCGAGTTAACAGTGTCTACTTTTATACTCTAGGCAGATCTTCTCCATTCTGTCTTTCATTTCTATCATGCTGTCATGTAAAGTGTATCTCTCTTTGTGTCAGCTGCTGCTAGGTTTACAGGAAAGCTTGTCATGACAAGGTCTGTTCACCTTACCAGGTGTCATTGACCCTTGCAATATGATTTGTAATATAATGCTTTCCTTGCATTGGCTGTTTGTAATTTTAAAAATAGACTTTATGTTTAAAGCAGTTTGGGGTTGTCAGTAAAATTAACTAACTACAGCACAGAGAATTCCCACATAGCCCTTTGCTCCTCCATGTTATCAACATCACCCACCTGTGTGATACCTTTGATACAATTGAATTACCTACATGACACATTCTAATGTAACTAAAGTTCATAGTTTATATTAAGGTTCACTGTTGTTACATTCTGTGGATTTGGACAAATGTATAAAGACATGTATCTACCATTATAGTACCATACCAGCTACTTCCCTAAACCTTCTCTGTTCTCTGACATCCTTCCCTCTGCTCTAACCCTGAACAATTACTGTCTGCAGTCTTACCCTTTTCAGAATGTTATATAATTGGAATTATACAATATTTAGACTTTACTTGGCTTCTTCCACAATGTAATATGCTTTGAAACTCTCTCTGTGTCTTTTCACCATTTGATAGCTCATTCCCTTTTAGTACTGAATAATAATCTATTGACTTTATTTATAAAATAGGTTTATTTATTCACTCACCACCTACTGAAGGACATCTTAGTTGCTTCCAGATTTTCATAATTAGGGATACAACTGCTACAAAAAAAAAAAAAAACCCACATGGTGGGTGGTATTTGCATGGATATGGGTTTTTAACTCCTTGAATAAAAAGCCTACTTGCTATATTATATGGCATAAATATGTTTAGTTTTGTAAGAAACTATCAAACTGTTGCTGTATAATTTTGCATTCCTAGCAATAATGAATGAAAGAGCTTATGACCTAGCATTCTTGCTAGTATTTGGTGCTGTCTGAGTTCTGGTTTTTGGCCATTTTAATAGGTGTACAATAGTAGCTCCTTGTTTTAATTCTAATTCCCTGGTGATGTATGTCTCTTCCAAAATTCATGGTAAAATTTATTTGCTGTCATGATCATATTAAAAGTAGGACCTTTAAGAAATGATTAAAGTTTACATTTAATCCTCCTGGATGGATTGAGGCTGATTTTCTGGGAGTCAGTTAGCATTGGAGTAGACTACTAATTAGTTCTGATGAGTTCAACCTCTTCTACTCTTGTTTTCTTTCACTGTCTTTTGATCTTTCACCATGTGATACCTTTCAGCCTTTCACCAGGTTGTGACACAGAATCAGGAAGATGCTCACCAGAGGCACCTCCTCAATAATCTCACTTTCCAGAACCAAGATCAAGCAAATCCATTTTTGATGATTTACTCAGTCTGTGGCATTCTGTTAGAGCAGAATAAAATGCACTAAAGCACCATTTATCTATATTTTTTGCTGAGGGTCTGTATCAAAGTTTTTCGTCCATTTTATAATTTAACATTTTGTGTTCTCATCATTGAATTTAAAAAATTCCATGCATGCTTTGGATAACAATCCTCTAGGTAAAATGTCTTTTGCAAATATCTCCTCTGCTCTTTGTCTTGTCTTTTTATTCTCTTAACAAGGTCTTTTGTGAGCAGAAAATGTAATTTTTTTTTCCTTTGTGGTGCTAGAGATTGAACCCAGGGACTTGTGCATGAAAATGTTAATTTTAATGAAGTACTGCTTAACAGTTATTTCTTTCATGGACCACACTTTTTGTGTTACAACTAAAAGGTCATCACTAAATCCCAAATTATCTAGATATTCTCCAATGTTATATTTTAGAAGTTTTATAATTTTTTATTTTATTTTTATATCTGAAACTATTTTCAATCATACTTTGAGATAGGTATGAGTTTTGTGTCTATATTCTTTCTTGTCTCTTCCATTCTCCTCTCTCCTTTTTTCTCCTTCTCTTCTCTCTTTCCTTCTGTTTTCCTTGCATATACAAGTCCACCTAGAGCACCATTTGTTGATAGATGATCTTGTCTACATTGTATTGGTTTTGGTTCTTTGTCAAACCTCAGTTGATCATGTTTATGTGGGTCTCTTTCTGAGCTCACAATTCTGTTCCATTCATCTATTTGTGTATTCTTTCACAAATACCACACTGTTTTGTTACTTTTGCTTTAAAATAAGTGCTGAAGTTAGGTAGCACCAACCCTCCAACTTTGTTCTTCTCTTTTAGTATTTCAGTGACCATTCAGATTCTTTTTTCTCTCAGCATAACTTTCATAATCAGTTCATCAATATAAGTAAAATAACTTGCTGGGATTTTATCTGAGATTATATTACATTTGTGGCTCAAATTAGGATAAACAGACACTTTTACAACATTTGAGTTTCTTATCAAAGAACATGGAATATCTCTTCATTTATTAAGTTCTTAGATTCCTTTCAACAGTGTTTTATAGTTTTCCTCATATAGATCCTGTATACTTTTTGTTAGATTTATGCCTAAGTATTTAATTTTGGATGATGCAAATATAAATAGGATTTTGTTTTTAATTTGAAATCCCACTGGTATACAAAAAAGAGAATTGACTTTTGTGGGTTAACATCATAATCTCCTACTCTGCTGTAATTGCTAATTAGCTCCAACATTGTTTTGGTTAAATCCTTTGGATTTTCTGCATAATTAATTGATTATGCAGAAGAGATACTGCTTTATTTCTTCCCAATGTGTACACATATTATTATTTCTTTTTCCTATTTCTAGAGATACTTAAAATATGTTAATTTTGAGTGAAAGCTCTGTCTTAGATCCAGGTCATATGCAGGCTGCTCTGCTACTTGGGCCATTTGATCCAATACACTCAATGAGGAGTCACGGCAGAGAGGAATGCTCTTTGGAGTTTTTTGCAGGCCCCCATAGGTAATTGCATCGGATTCGTAGGATTTGGAGCAAGACCCTGCCATCATCTGCAGGGTCTTTAAGAGACAGTTGTTACTTTGCTATTGAACTTTAGTGAATACTGAATGTTTAATCACAGGTAACAAATTTACCATGTGACTTTGAGATTTCCATGATGAACTGGGTGTTATCTGACCTAGAAAGCCATAAAGTCAGATGTGTAAAACAGCAATAGAACATCAAATGGAAGTTGTATATATGTTATTGAACCTTGGTAGGTCTGAATGCCCAAGTAAAAGAACATGAAGAAGTGACTCAAATGCCTATGGTACCTATACCTGCTACAATGTTTTCTGTCTTCCTGTGTACATCTATAGTCTTGTGGGACATAATTTATAATCAGTTAACAAAGGAGAAAAGACTAGGGCCAGGTTTACAGATGTTTCTGCATATTTTGTAGGCACTATTGAAAAGTGGACAGCTGCAGCATTACAATCCCTCTCTGGGACATCCCTTAGACAGCAATGAAGGAAAATCTTTGGAGTAGATAGAACTTTGGACAGTGCACCTGGTTGTATTATTTTATTTTGAAGGGAAAAATGACCAAATATGCAGTTATATATTAATTAATGAGCTGTAAGTCAATTGTTTGCTGGATGATTATTGACTTTGAAGGAACAAAATTGGAAAACTGGTGACAAAGACATTTGGGGATGAGGTGTATTAGATAGTCCTCTCCAAATAGGTGAAGGAGGTGAAGATATGTATCCCCTATTAATGATCACTAAAAGGTGACCTCAACAGAGGAGGACTTTAAAAATCAAGTGAATAGGATAACCTAGTCTATGGATAGCAGGCAGTTTCTTTCCCCAACCACCTTTGTCTTTGGGCATGGACTCCAGAACAAAATGACAATGTTGACAGGTATGAAGATTATACATAGATGCAATAACATGGACTTCCACTCACCAAAGCTGAGCTGGTTTTAGCCAGTGTTGAGTGCTCAATCTTCCAGCACCAGAAACTAACTCTGAGCTTCTAGTATGTCACCATTCCATGGGGTGATTATCCAGTGAGATGGTGGCACATGGATTACTTTGGACCACTTCCATCATCGAAAGGTAGCACTTTGTCTTTAGTGGAATAGACAATTATGGATATGGACTTGCCTCCCCTGAATATGATTATTTTGCTAAAACTAATATCTATAGACTAACAAAATGTTTTATCCACCATCATGTTCCATACAACACTGCTTCTGACCAAGGAACTGACTTCACAGCCAAAGATAAGTGGCAATGAGATCATGATCACATAATCACTGGTCTTACCATGTTCTCCATATTCTGAAGGATCATAGAATGGTCTTTTGAAGACTAAGTTACAGATGCAATGGTGGCAGTACCTTGTGGGCATTGATAAAACTCTCTAGAAGACTAAATATGCTCTGACTGAGCACCTAATATGTGATAGCCATTTATTCCATAGCCAGGGTTCACAGGTACAGGAAACAAGTGATAGAAATGGCAGTTTCAACATTCACAATTAACCCTAGAAATGCAAAGTTTTGCTTTCTGTTTTCTTGATCTTGTGTCTGTTGACCTACAAGTCTCCATTCTAAAGGAGGAAATGCTTCTCTCAAGAGACACAACAATGTTTCCTTCAGATTAGAGGCTAAGATTTCCCCCTAATCTGGTTTCCTCACACCTCTGCATCAACTGGCTGCAAAAGATGTTACAGTATTGTCAGGCTGATTGATTTAGACTACCAAGGGGAAATTGGATGGTTGGAGTGCAGGATATCTATTAGGAATCTTTTAGTATTACCATGTCCTATTAGTAAGGTCAATGGATAACTACAACAACCCAATCTAAACAAAATAACAAATAGTGCAGAATCTTAGGAATGAAGGTGTGGGTTGATCCTCCAGGTTAAAATAATTAAGAACCAGTAAGGTGATTTCTGAAGGCGGGGGACTACTGAATGGGTAATGGAAGAAGTTAGTTATAAATACCACCTATGTTCACATGACCAGTTACAGAAATGAAGATTGCATTTGTCATAAGCATTTCTTTTCTATTTTGTTAAGAATATCTTTGTGTAACCTACACATATTAATTAAAAAGATACCTTTATTTTTCTCCCTCTTTTACTCTTTTGTTATGTAAAATAACATTGGTTGACAATATCAGTACTTAAGGGTTGTAAAATCTACAGCATATTTCCAAGTTATGGAGTGTGAGGAGAAGAGTAAACATTACTCAAAAATCTCAAAAATTTGTTTTCTATTCTGAGGAAGAAATTATTGCATTTTTGGTTGTATGCAGAATAGTTATAACATTAGGTGAAATTATGACCTTGTTAGTATGTTCAATTGACAATCAATATGGTTTAAGAATATATGTTTGGGTATCAAGTTGACAAGCAGTGGACTTGTGGTAGTTAATTTTAATAGTTAAACTGATTGGATAAAGATATATCGGGAAATTAGCAAAGTCTCCTTCTTGGTGTGTCTATGCGTGTGTTTCCAGAGATGATTGGTATGTGGGATAGCAAACTCATAGGGAAGGACCCACTATGAACATTGGTGGCCCTATTTTATGGGCTGGGTCCCATATTCAATGGAATAAAAGTGGAAGAAGAAAAAAGGAAGAAGCCTTCTAGCATTTGTAAGCTTGATGTTCATTGTGTAGGTCATCTTCTGTCACTACTCATGAACTTCAGAATTCAACTTCTTCAGTTCTTCAATATGGGCTAATACCAGCAACTATTCAGGGAATTTTTAGCCTTAAATTTTGCAGTGGGTACGTATCATTAGTCCCTCTTGTTCTGAGACTTCAAGCTTCTTGGACTGAGCAGCTGCTGGTTTCTCCTGGCTGATTATCATGAAGACAATCATGGTAGCACTATCTAGCATCTGATTGTTCAATTCAATCTAACAAATTCCATTTTATAAGTACATATATGTATGTATCTATATTTATTTGTACATCTATATCTATCTCTCTATATACATATGCATGCACACATACATGCGTACATATACATGTGTAAAATTGCTTATGTCTCTTTAGTAATTCCTAACACAATATCTTACTGCATTTTTTATGATTTCCAGTACAATGTTGTAAAGCAGTGGTGAAGGCAGATATTCATACCCTGTTCTTTTTTTTTTTTTAATTTTTTTTATTGGTTGTTCAAACCATTATAAAGCTCTTGACATATCATATTTCATACATTAGATTCAAGTTGGTTATGAACTCCCAATTTTACCCCAAATACAGATTGCAGAATCACATCGGTTACACATCCACATTTTTACATAATGCCCTATTAGTAACTGTTGTATTCTGCTACCTTTCCTATCCTCTACCATCCCCCCTCCCTCCCCTCCCATCTTCTCTCTCTACCCCATCCACTGTAATTCATATCTCTCCTTGTTTATTTTCCCATTCCCCTCACAACCTCTTATATGTAATTTTGTATAACAATGAGGGTCTCCCTCCATTACCATGCAATTTCCCTTTTCTCTCCCTTTCCATCCCACCTCATGTATCTGTTTAATGTTAATCTTTTCTTCCTGCTCTTCCTCCCTGCTCTGTTCTTAGTTGCTCTCATTATATCAAAGAAGACATTTGGTATTTGTTTTTTAGGGATTGGCTAGCTTCACTAAGCATAATCTGCTCTAGTGCCATCCATTTCCCTGCAAATTCTATAATTTTGTCATTTTTTAGTGCTGCGTAATACTCCATGGTGTATAAATGCCACATTTTTTTTTATCCATTCATCTATTGAAGGGCATCTGGGTTGGTTCCACAGTCTAGCAATTGTGAATTGTGCTGCTATGAACATCAATGTAGCAGTATCCCTGTAGTACGCTCTTTTAAGGTCTTCAGGGAAAAGTCCAAGAAGGGCAATAGCTGGGTCAAATGGTGGTTCCATTCCCAGCTTTCCCAGGAATCTCCATACTGTTTTCCAGATTGGCCGCACCAGTTTGCAGTCCCACCAGCAATGTACAAGAGTACCCTTTTCCCCACATCCTCGCCAGCACTTCTGGTTGTTTGACTTCATAATGGCTGCCAATCTTACTGGAGTGAGATGGTATCTTAGGGTGGTTTTGATTTGCATTTCTCTGACTGCTAGAGATGGTGAGCATTTTTTCATGTACTTGTTGATTGATTGTATGTCCTCCTCTGAGAAGTGTCTGTTCAGGTCTTTGGCCCATTTGTTGATTGGGTTATTTGTTTTCTTCTTGTTTAATTTTTTGAGTTCTTTGTATACTCTGGATATTAGGGCTCTATCTGAAGTGTGAGGAGTAAAAATTTGTTCCCATGATGTAGGCTCCCTATTTACCTCTTTTATTGTTTCTCTTGCTGAGAGAAAACTTTTCAGTTTAAGTAAGTCCCATTTGTTGATTTTTGTTATCAACTTTTGTGCTATGGGTGTCCTATTAAGGAATTTGGAGCCCGCCCCTACAATATGTAGATCGGAGCCAACTTTTTCTTCTATCAGACGCAGAGTCTCTGATTTGATATCTAGCTCCTTGATCCACTTTGAGTTAACTTTTGTGCATGGCGAGAGGAGGGGATTCAGTTTCATTTTGTTGCATATGGATTTCCAGTTTTCCCAGCACCATTTGTTGAAGATGCTATCCTCCCTCCATTGCATGCTTTTAGCTCCTTTATCAAATATAAGATAGTTGTAGCTTTGTGGATTAGTCTCTGTGTCCTCTATTCTGTACCATTGGTCCACCCTCCTGTTTTGGTACCAGTACCATGCTGTTTTTGTTACTATTGCTCTGTAATATAGTTTTAAGTCTGGTATCGCTATACCGCCTGATTCGCACTTCCTGCTTAGAATTGCTTTTGCTATTCTGGGTCTTTTATTTTTCCATATGAATTTCATGATTGCTTTATCCATTTCTACAAGAAATGCCATTGGGATTTTGATTGGCATTGCATTACACCTATAGAGAACTTTTGGTAATATCGCCATTTTGATGATGTTAGTTCTGCCTATCCATGAACAGGGTACATTTTTCCATCTTCTAAGATCTTCTTCTACTTCTCTTTTTAGGGTTTTGTAGTTTTCATTATATAAATCTTTCACCTCTTTTGTTAGGTTGATTCCCAAGTATTTTATTTTTTTTGAGGATATTGTGAATGGAGTGTTTTTCCTCATTTCCGTTTCAGAAGTTTTGTCGCTGATATACAGAAATGCCTTTGATTTATGCGTGTTGATTTTATATCCTGCCACTTTGCTGAATTCATTTATTAGTTCTAGTAGTTTTTTTGTAGACCCTTTTGGGTATTCTAGGTATAGAATCATGTCATCTGCAAATAGTGATAATTTAAGTTCTTCCTTTCCTATTTTTATGCCTTTAATTTCTTTCGTCTGTCTAATTGCTCTGTCCAGTGTTTCGAGAACTATATTGAATAGAAGTGGTGATAGAGGGCATCCCTGTCTTGTAGCTTTTAGTATTTTCTCTTTGTTCTGTATATTGGATATCTTCATAACAATGTGTCTTGGCGTTGGTCTACTGTGATTTTGTGTGCTCGGTGTCCTGTATGCATCTACAATTTGTATATCCGTTTCCTTTTTTATTTCTGGAAAGTTTTCTGTAATTATTTCTTTCAGATTTTAGGGGGAATGCCTTCAATTTTTCTCCA
>NW_026693379.1:0-7401 GCF_021218885.2 Marmota monax | reverse complement strand
ATAAAATCCTATTTTAATTTTATTTTGTTTTTTTATTTTTTTTGCATGGTTTTGTTTCTTTCTTTTTTAATTTTTTATTGTGGGTTGTTCAAAACATTACAAATTTCTTGACGTATCATATTCCACACTTTGATTCAAGTGGGTTATGAACTCCCACCTTCACCCCATACACAGATTGCAGAATCACATCAGTTACACATCCATTGATTTACAAATTGCCATACTAGTGTCTGTTGTGCTTCGCTGCCTTTCCCATCCTCCACCCTCCCCCATCCCAACCTCTCCCCTCCCCTCCCCTCCTCTCTCTCTACCCCCTCCACTGTATAACCCTGAGGGTCTCCTTCCATTACCATGCAATTTCCCTTCTCTCTCCCTTTCCCTCCCACCTCTCATCCCTGTTAAATGTTAATCTTCTTCTCCTGCTCTTCGTCCCTACTCTGATCTTAGTTACTCTCCTTATATCAAAGAAGACATTTGGCATTTGTTTTTTAGGGATTGGCTAGCTTCACTTAGCATAATCTGCTCTAATGCCATCCATTTCCCTGTAAATTCTATGATTTTGTCATTTTTTAATGCAGACTAATACTCCATTGTGTATAAATGCCACATTTTTTGAATCCATTCGTCTACTGAAGGGCATCTAGGTTGGTTCCACAGTCTTGCTATTGTGAATTGTGCTGCTATGAACATCGATGTAGCAGTGTCCCTGTAGCATGCTCTTTTTAGGTCTTTAGGGAATAGACCAAGAAGGGGAATAGCTGGGTCAAATGGTGGCTCCATTCCCAGCTTTCCAAGAAATCTCCATACTGCTTTCCAAATTGGCTGCACCAATCTGCAGTCCCACCAGCAATGTACAAGTGTACCCTTTTCCCCACATCCTCGCCAGCACTTGTTGTTGTTTGACTTCCTAATGGCTGCCAATCTTACTGGAGTGAGATGGTATCTTAGGGTGGTTTTGATTTGCATTTCTCTGACAGCTAGAGATGTTGAGCATTTTTTCATGTACTTGTTGATTGACTGTATGTCCTCCTCTGAGAAGTGTCTGTTCAGGTCCTTGGCCCATTTGTTGATTGGGTTGTTTGTTCTCTTATTGTCTAATTTTTTGAGTTCTTTGTATACTCTGGATATTAGGGCTCTATCTGAAGTGTGAGGAGTAAAGATTTGTTCCCAGGGTGTAGGCTCCCTATTTACCTCTCTTATTGTTTCTTTTGCTGAGAAAAAACTTTTTAGTTTGAGTAAGTCCCATTTGTTGATTCTAGTTATTAACTTTTGTGCTATGGGTGTCCTATTGAGGAATTTGGAGCCCGACCCCACCGACTGTAGATCGTAGCCAACTTTTTCTTCTATCAGACGGCGCGTCTCTGATTTGATATCGAGCTCCTTGATCCATTTTGAATTCACTTTTGTGCATGGCGAGAGAAAGGGATTCAGTTTCATTTTGTTGCATATGGATTTCCAGTTTTCCCAGCACCATTTGTTGAAGATGCTATCCTTCCTCCATTGCATGCTTTTAGCCCCTTTATCAAATATAAGATAGTTGTAGTTTTGTGGATTGGTTTCTGTGTCCTCTATTCTGTACCATTGGTCCACCCGCCTGTTTTGGTACCAGTACCATGCTGTTTTTGTTACTATTGCTCTGTAGTATAGTTTGAAGTCTGGTATCGCTATACCGCCTGATTCACACTTCCTGCTTAGCATTGTTTTTGCTATTCTGGGTCTTTTATTTTTCCATATGAATTTCATGATTGCTTTCTCTATTTCTACAAGAAATGCCGTTGGGATTTTGATTGGCATTGCATTAAACCTATAGAGAACTTTTGGTAATATCGCCATTTTGATGATGTTAGTTCTGCCTATCCATGAACAGGGTATATTTTTCCATCTTCTAAGATCTTCTTCTATTTCTCTCTTTAGGGTTCTGTAGTTTTCATTGTATAAGTCTTTCACCTCTTTTGTTAGGTTGATTCCCAAGTATTTTATTTTTTTTGAAGATATTGTGAATGGAGTGGTTGTCCTCATTTCCATTTCAGAGGATTTGTCGCTGATATACAGGAATGCCTTTGATTTATGCATGTTAATTTTATATCCTGCCACTTTGCTGAATTCATTTATTAGCTCTAATAGTTTCTTTGTAGAGCCTTTTGGGTCTGCTAGGTATAGAATCATGTCATCTGCAAATAGTGATAATTTAAGTTCTTCTTTTCCTATTTTGATGCCTTTAATTTCTTTCGTCTGTCTAATTGCTCTGGCCAGTGTTTCGAGAACTATGTTGAAGAGAAGTGGTGAGAGAGGGCATCCCTGTCTTGTTCCAGATTTTAGAGGGAATGCCTTCAGTTTTTCTCCATTCAGAATGATGCTAGCCTGAGGCTTAGCATAGATTGCTTTTACAATATTGAGGTATGTTCCTGTTATCCCTAGTTTTTCTAGAGTTTTGAACATAAAGGGATGCTGTACTTTGTCGAATGCTTTTTCCGCATCTATCGAGATGATCATATGGTTCTTATTTTTAAGTCTATTGATGTGGTGAATAACATTTATTGATTTCCATATATTGAACCAGCCTTGCATCCCAGGGATGAATCCTACTTGATCATGGTGTACAATTTTTTTGATATGTTTTTGTATCCGATTCGCCAGAATTTTATTGAGGATTTTTGCATCTAGGTTCATTAGAGATATTGGTCTGTAGTTTTCTTTCTTTGAAGTGTCTTTGTCTGGTTTAGGTATCAGGGTGATGTTGGCCTCATAGAATGAATTTGGAAGTTCTCCCTCCTTTTCTATTTCCTGAAGTAGCTTGAAAAGTATTGGTATTAGTTCTTCTTTAAAGGTTTTGTAAAATTCTGCTGTATACCCATCCGGACCTGGGCTTTTCTTAGTTGGTAGTCTTTTTATGGTTTCTTCTATTTCCTCAATTGATATTGGTCTGTTTAGGTTTTCTATATCCTCCTGACTCAATCTGGGCAGATCATATGACTTAAGAAATTTATCTATGCCTTCACTATCTTCTAATTTATTGGAGTATAAGGATTCAAAATAGTTTTTGATTATCTTCTGTATTTCTGAAGTGTCTGTTGTGATATTGCCTTTTTCATCCCATATGCTAGTAATTTGAGTTCTCTCTCTTCTTCTCTTCGCTAGCATCGCTAAGGGTCTGTCGATTTTGTTTATTTTTTCAAAGAACCAACTTTTAGTTTTGTCAATTTTTTCAATTGTTTCTTTTGTTTCGATTTCATTAATTTCAGCTCTGATTTTAATTATTTCTTGCCTTCTACTTCTTTTGCTGTTGTTTTGCTCTTCTTTTTCAAGGATTTTGAGATGAAGTATGAGATCATTTATTTGTTGGTTTTTTCTTTTTTTAAGGAATGAACTCCAAGCAATGAATTTTCCTCTTAGAACTGCTTTCAATGTGTCCCATAGATTCCGATATGTTGTGTCTGTGTTTTCATTTATCTCTAAGAATTTTTTAACCCATTGATCATTCAGTAACCTATTGTTCATTCTCCAAGTGATGTATGCTTTTTCCTTCCTTCTTTTATCGTTGATTTTCAGTTTCATTCCATTATGATCAGATAAGATGCATGGTATTATCTCTACTCCTTTATATTGTCTAAGAGTTGCCCTGTGACATAATATATGATCTATTTTTGAGAAGGATCCATGTGCTGCTGAGAAAAAAGTGTAACTGCTTGATGTTGGGTGGTATACTCTATATATGTCAATTAGGTCTAGGTTATTAATTGTGTTATTGAGTTCTATAGTTTCCTTATTCAACTTTTGTTTGGAAGATCTGTCCAGTGGCGAGAGAGGTGTGTTGAAGTCTCCCATGATTATGGTATGGTGGTCTATTAGACTCTTGAACTTGAGAAGAGTTTGTTTGACGAACATAGCTGCACCATTGTTTGGGGCATAAATATTTATGATTGTTATGT
Organism: Marmota monax; assembly: GCF_021218885.2. Taxonomy (NCBI): domain Eukaryota; kingdom Metazoa; phylum Chordata; class Mammalia; order Rodentia; family Sciuridae; genus Marmota; species Marmota monax. Next base: position 3,472 of record NW_026693379.1, on the reverse strand, counting down.
CTTGTTGGTGTATGGTTCCCTTAAGCAGTATGTAGTGTCCCTCTTTATCCCTTTTGATTAACTTTGGATTGAAATCTATTTTATTTGATATGAGTATGGACACGCCTGCTTGTTTCCGAAGTCCATATGAGTGATATGATTTTTCCCAACCTTTCACCTTCAGCCTATGTATGTCTTTTCCTATCAAATGCGTCTCCTGTAGGCAGCATATTGTTGGGTCTTGTTTTGTGATCCATTCTACTAGCCTGTGTCTCTTAATTGGTGACTTTAAGCCATTAACATTTAGGGTTATTATTGAGATATGGGTTGTTCTTCCAGCCATATTTGTTTATTTCTGTTACTAAACATGGTTTGTTTTCCTCTTTGATTATTTCCCCCCCCCCTTTACTGTCCTACCTCCCACTGTTGGTTTTCGTTGTTATTTTCCATTTCCTCTTCCTGTAATGTTTTGGCGAGGATGTTTTGAAGAGATGGTTTTCTAGCTGCGAATTCTTTAAACTTTTGTTTATTGTGGAAGGTTTTAATTTCATCTTCCATCCTGAAGCTTAATTTCGCTGGATACACAATTCTTGGTTGGAACCCATTTTCTTTCAGTGTTTGAAATATGTTATTCCAGGATCTTCTAGCTTTCAGAGTCTGTGTTGAAAGATCAGCTGTTATCCTGATTGGCTTACCCCTAAATGTAATATGCTTCCTTTCTCTTGTAGCTTTTAAAATTCTCTCCTTATTCTATATGTTGGGCATCTTCATTATAATGTGTCTAGGTGTGAATCTCTTATGATTTTGCACATTCGGCGTCCTGTAGGCTTCTAGGATTTGGGATTCTGTCTCATTCTTCAAGTCTGGGAAGTTTTCTCGTATTATTTCATTGAATAGACTGCTCATTCCTTTGGTTTGGAGCTCTGTACCTTCCTGTATCCCAATGACTCTTAAGTTTGGTCTCTTAATGTTATCCCATATTTCTTGGATGTTCTGCTCATGGTTTCTTAACAGTCTTGCTGAGCTCTCTATGTTCTTTTCCAGTTGAAATGCTTTGTCTTCATTGTCTGATGTTCTATCTTCTAAGTGTTCTACTCTGCTGGTAGTATTCTCCATTGAGTTTTTAAGTTGGTTTATTGCTTCCTGCATTTCTAGGATTTCTGTTTGTTTGTTTTTTATAACCTCTATCTCCCTGTATAGTTGATCCTTTGCTTCCTGGATTTGTTTGCGTAATTCATTGTCGAAGTGATCTTTCATTGTCTGATTTTGCTGTTTAATGTCTTCCTTGATACTCCAGATCGTCTGAAGCATGTATATCCTGAATTCTTTATCTGACATTCCATCTGCTGCAGCTGTTACCTCTTCTAAAGTTGCTTTGACCTGCATTGCTTGTGGTCCTTTCTTTCCTTGTCTTTTCATACTGCTTGACTATCTTTCCTGCAGGCGCGGGCGGCGGCTCTGCTCTCTCCTTATTCCAATTGGGGTGTCGTGGCTACCACGCCGGCAGGTCACTGGGCCGGTTCTGGGCGCTGGTGGCGGCTCTGTTCTGCCCCTACTCCAATTGGGGTGACGAGTGTACCACGCCGGCAGGCCACCGGGCCTGATCCGCCAGTCGGTTGCAGGTTTGCCTACCCTGCAGGCGCGGGCGGAGGCTCTACTCTGCCCCTACTCCAAATGGGGTGACGTGTCTGTCGTACCGGCAGGCCACTGGGCCTGTCCCGCTGGTCGGTCGCAGATCTGCCCACCTTTCGGGTACGGGTGGAGGCTCTGCTCTGCCCCTACTCCAATTGGGGTGTCGTGACTACCCCGCCTGCAGGACGCTGGGCCTGTTCCTGGCACGGGCGGCAACTCTGCTCTGTCACTACTCCAATTAGGGTGGTGTTTGTACCACGCCGGCAGGCTCCTGGGCCTGATCCGCCGGTCTGTTGTAGGTCTGCCTACCTTGGAGGCGCGGGCGGCAGATCTGCCCTGCCCCTCCTACCATGCCTGCGGACCCCTGGGCCTGATCTGCAGGTTGATCACTGGTCTGCTCACCCTGCGGGCACGGGTGGCGGTTCCGCTCCGCCCCCACTCCAATTGGGGTCACGTGACCACCACACCGGCAGGGCCTGATCCGGGCGTGGGAGAACGATCTGGTCTGCCCCTACTCCAGTTGGGGTGACGTGTGTACCACACTGGCAGGCCACTGGGCCTGACCCGCCAGGCTGTCACAGGTCTGTTTACCTTGCAAGCGCGAAGGGCGGCTCTGCCCTTCCCCTCCTACCCCGCCCATGTACCACTGGGTCGTGGGTCTGCCCACCTTGCGGGTGCGGGTGGCGGCTCCGCTCCGCCCCCTCTCCAATTGGGGTCACGCGGTCACCACGCTGGCGAGCCGCTGGGCCTGCTCCCGGCGCTGGCGGCGGCCCCGCTCCTCCCCTCTGGCTCGAGGACAAATTGAGGAGACTCGGGTGATTGTGCCTCACCCCCCCTACCAGGAGACCAACTGCTTATGTCACGGCTGGTATTGATGAAGTTCTCTCCTCCGCCACTTTCTGCTGACATCAGATCTCTGCCATGTTGGTATCCTATGTGAATGGCAGCATTTCGTTCCCCTTGCCGGGCAACCAAAGCAACGGGTGAGTCCTGACCGGCCCTCAGCAGGACCCGGACCGAGACGCAGTTTCCGCGGGCTCCTAGCCCCGGTCCAGGGAAATTCCGGGAGCCGGAACTCGGCCGCTCCATGCTCGGTGTAAGCTCCTATAAGTGTAAGCTCCAAGAAGCAGTCCCCGCGGGCTCAGTTCCGGGAGCCGGAATTCGGCTGCTTAGTGCTTGGTGTATGCTCTGATAGTAGCAGGTTCCAAGAAGCAGCCTCAGCAGGCTCCGCAGCCCTGGGCCAGGGCGGTTCCGGGACGGTTCCGGGAGCCGGAACTCGGCTGCCCTGCGCTCGGTGTTCGCTCCGATAAGATCAGATTCTAAGAAGCACCCAGGCGCTGAACCCTAGCAATCTGTCTGCAAGCCGCAGGCGAATTGCAGCCTGAAATTACCTGTTCTATGGCTGAATGAGCTGTGGTCAGTCAAAAACAGGTGTGGTGACGTCAGTTTACAAACATGGTGGCTGCTGGCCTCCTCTGTGGTCTGACCGGTGTGGAGAACCGAGATGGACCGCTTTCTTCCCCCGTCTCGAACCCAGAATTCAGCCCTGAGTACGGTGCTTGCGCGGCTGGCAGAAACTGCAGTGCTGTAACCCTGCGTCTCTATCCCAGCGTGCGTTGCAGACTCTAGCTGCGGGGCATTTTGCTGAATAAGCAGTGTTACCCTCCGTGCGACAAACCTCTCGCGTTTGAGTCCCCGTAGCCGATCCTCGTGCGATGGAAATCCTTCCTCCAGGTTCCGGAGCACCCCACTATTGCTGGAAATTCCTAACAAGATATCCTTTAGCCATCCTGACTTGTCATACTCCCACACAGTGAAGCAGCACACGGGGGCAATGCACTCCCCTCGCCGCCATCTTCCT
>NW_026693378.1:0-6076 GCF_021218885.2 Marmota monax | reverse complement strand
CATAGAATGAATTTGGCAGAGCTCCCTCTTTTTCTATTTCCTGAAATAACTTGAAAAGTATTGGTATTAATTCTTCCTTAAAGGTTTTTTTTTTTAATTTTTTATTGTGGGTTGTTCAAAACATTACAAATTTCTTGACATATCATATTCCACACTTTGATTCAAGTGGGTTATGAACTCCCACCTTCACCCCATACACAGATTGCAGAATCACATCAGTTACACATCCATTGATTTACAAATTGCCATACTAGTGTCTGTTGTGCTCCGCTGCCTTTCCCATCCTCCACCCTCCCCCCTCCCCACCTCTCCCCTCCCCTCCCCTCCTCTCTCTCTACCCCCTCCACTGTATAACCCTGAGGGTCTCCTTCCATTACCGTGCAATTTCCCTTCTCTCTCCCTTTCCCTCCCACCTCTCATCCCTGTTAAATGTTAATCTTCTTCTCCTGCTCTTCGTCCCTACTCTGTTCTTAGTTACTCTCCTTATATCAAAGAAGACATTTGGCATTTGTTTTTTAGGGATTGGCTAGCTTCACTTAGCATAATCTGCTCTAATGCCATCCATTTCCCTGTAAATTCTATGATTTTGTCATTTTTTAATGCAGAGTAATACTCCATTGTGTATAAATGCCACATTTTTTTTTATCCATTCATCTATTGAAGGGCATCTAGGTTGGTTCCACAGTCTTGCTATTGTGAATTGTGCTGCTATGAACATCGATGTAGCAGTGTCCCTGTAGCATGCTCTTTTTAGGTCTTTAGGGAATAGACCAAGAAGGGGAATAGCTGGGTCAAATGGTGGCTCCATTCCCAGCTTTCCAAGAAATCTCCATACTGCTTTCCAAATTGGCTGCACCAATCTGCAGTCCCACCAGCAATGTACAAGTGTACCCTTTTCCCCACATCCTCGCCAGCACTTGTTGTTGTTTGACTTCCTAATGGCTGCCAATCTTACTGGAGTGAGATGGTATCTTAGGGTGGTTTTGATTTGCATTTCTCTGACAGCTAGAGATGTTGAGCATTTTTTCATGTACTTGTTGATTGACTGTATGTCCTTCTCTGAGAAGTGTCTGTTCAGGTCCTTGGCCCATTTGTTGATTGGGTTGTTTGTTCTCTTATTGTCTAATTTTTTGAGTTCTTTGTATACTCTGGATATTAGGGCTCTATCTGAAGTGTGAGGAGTAAAGATTTGTTCCCAGGGTGTAGGCTCCCTATTTACCTCTCTTATTGTTTCTTTTGCTGAGAAAAAACTTTTTAGTTTGAGTAAGTCCCATTTGTTGATTCTAGTTATTAACTTTTGTGCTATGGGTGTCCTATTGAGGAATTTGGAGCCCGACCCCACAATATGTAGATCAGAGCCAACTATTTCTTCTATCAGACGGCGCGTCTCAGATTTGATATCAAGCTCCTTGATCCATTTTGAATTCACTTTTGTGCATGGCGAGAGAAAGGGATTCAGTTTCATTTTGTTGCATATGGATTTCCAGTTTTCCCAGCACCATTTGTTGAAGATGCTATCCTTCCTCCATTGCATGCTTTTAGCCCCTTTATCAAATATAAGATAGTTGTAGTTTTGTGGATTGGTTTCTGTGTCCTCTATTCTGTACCATTGGTCCACCCGCCTGTTTTGGTACCAGTACCATGCTGTTTTTGTTACTATTGCTCTGTAGTATAGTTTGAAGTCTGGTATCGCTATACCGCCTGATTCACACTTCTTGCTTAGCATTGTTTTTGCTATTCTGGGTCTTTTATTTTTCCATATGAATTTCATGATTGCTTTCTCTATTTCTACAAGAAATGCCGTTGGGATTTTGATTGGCATTGCATTAAACCTATAGAGAACTTTTGGTAATATCGCCATTTTGATGATGTTAGTTCTGCCTATCCATGAACAGGGTATATTTTTCCATCTTCTAAGATCTTCTTCTATTTCTCTCTTTAGGGTTCTGTAGTTTTCATTGTATAAGTCTTTCACCTCTTTTGTTAGGTTGATTCCCAAGTATTTTATTTTTTTTGAAGATATTGTGAATGGAGTGGTTGTCCTCATTTCCATTTCAGAGGATTTGTCGCTGATATACAGGAATGCCTTTGATTTATGCGTGTTGATTTTAAATCCTGCCACTTTGCTGAATTCATTTATTAGCTCTAATAGTTTCTTTGTAGACCCTTTTGGGTCTGCTAGGTATAGAATCATATCATCTGCAAATAGTGATAATTTAAGTTCTTCTTTTCCTATTTTGATGCCTTTAATTTCTTTCGTCTGTCTAATTGCTCTGGCCAGTGTTTCGAGAACTATGTTGAAGAGAAGTGGAGAGAGAGGGCATCCCTGTCTTGTTCCAGATTTTAGAGGGAATGCCTTCAGTTTTTCTCCATTCAGAATGATGCTAGCCTGAGGCTTAGCATAGATTGCTTTTACAATATTGAGGTATGTTCCTGTTATCCCTAGTTTTTCTAGAGTTTTGAACATAAAGGGATGCTGTACTTTGTCGAATGCTTTTTCCGCATCTATCGAGATGATCATATGGTTCTTATTTTTAAGTCTATTGATGTGGTGAATAACATTTATTGATTTCCGTATATTGAACCAGCCTTGCATCCCAGGGATGAATCCTACTTGATCATGGTGTACAATTTTTTTGATATGTTTTTGTATCCGATTCACCAGAATTTTATTGAGGATTTTTGCATCTAGGTTCATTAGAGATATTGGTCTGTAGTTTTCTTTCTTTGAAGTGTCTTTGTCTGGTTTAGGTATCAGGGTGATGTTGGCCTCATAGAATGAATTTGGAAGTTCTCCCTCTTTTTCTATTTCCTGAAGTAGCTTGAAAAGTATTGGTATTAGTTCTTCTTTAAAGGTTTTGTAAAATTCTGCTGTATACCCATCCGGACCTGGGCTTTTCTTAGTTGGTAGTCTTTTTATGGTTTCTTCTATTTCCTCAACTGATATTGGTCTGTTTAGGTTTTCTATATCCTCCTGACTCAATCTGGGCACATCATATGACTTAAGAAATTTATGTATGCCTTCACTATCTTCTAATTTATTGGAGTATAAGGATTCAAAATAGTTTTTGATTATCTTCTGTATTTCTGAAGTGTCTGTTGTGATATTGCCTTTTTCATCCCGTATGCTAGTAATTTGAGTTCTCTCTCTTCTTCTCTTCGCTAGCATCCCTAAGGGTCTGTCGATTTTGTTTATTTTTTCAAAGAACCAACTTTTAGTTTTGTCAATTTTTTCAATTGTTTCTTTTGTTTCGATTTCATTAATTTCAGCTCTGATTTTAATTATTTCTTGCCTTCTACTTCTTTTGCTGTTGTTTTGCTCTTCTTTTTCAAGGATTTTGAGATGAAGTATGAGATCATTTATTTGGTGGTTTTTTCTTTTTTTAAGGAATGAACTCCAAGCAATGAATTTTCCTCTTAGAACTGCTTTCAATGTGTCCCATAGATTTCGATATGTTGTGTCTGTGTTTTTATTTATCTCTAAGAATTTTTTAATTTCCTCCTTGATGTCTTCTATAACCCATTGATCATTCAGTAACCTATTGTTCATTCTCCAAGTGATGTATGCTTTTTCCTTCCTTCTTTTATCATTGATTTTCAGTTTCATTCCATTATGATCAGATAAGATGCATGGTATTATCTCTACTCCTTTATATTGTCTAAGAGTTGCCCTGTGACATAATATATGATCTATTTTTGAGAAGGATCCATGTGCTGCTGAGAAAAAAGTGTAACTGCTTGATGTTGGGTGGTATACTCTCTATATGTCAATTAGGTCTAGGTTATTAATAGTGTTATTGAGTTCTATAGTTTCCTTATTCAACTTTTGTTTGGAAGATCTGTCCAGTGGCGAGAGAGGTGTGTTGAAGTCTCCCATGATTATGGTGTGGTGGTCTATTAGACTCTTGAACTTGAGAAGAGTTTGTTTGACGAACATAGCTGCACCATTGTTTGGGGCATAAATATTTATGATTGTTATGTCTTGTTGGTGTATGGTTCCCTTAAGCAGTATGTAGTGTCCCTCTTTATCTCTTTTGATTAACTTTGGTTTGAAATCTATTTTATTTGATATGAGTATGGACACGCCTGCTTGTTTCTGAAGTCCATATGAGTGATATGATTTTTCCCAACCTTTCACCTTCAGCCTATGTATGTCTTTTCCTATCAAATGTGTCTCCTGTAGGCAGCATATTGTTGGGTCTTGTTTTGTGATCCATTCTACTAGCCTGTGTCTCTTAATTGGTGAGTTTAAGCCATTAACATTTAGGGTTATTATTGAGATATGGGTTGTTCTTCCAGCCATATTTGTTTATTTCTGTTACTAAACATGCCCTGCCCCTCCTACCATGCCTGCGGACCCCTGGGCCTGATCTGCAGGTTGATCACTGGTCTGCTCACCCTGCGGGCACGGGTGACGGTTCCGCTCCGCCCCCACTCCAATTGGGGTCACGTGGCCACCACACTGGCAGGGCCTGATCCGGGCATGGGAGAAGGATCTGCTCTGCCCCTACTCCAGTTGGGGTGACGTGTGTACCACACTGGCAGGCCACTGGGCCTGACCCGCCAGGCTGTCACAGGTCTGTTTACCTTGCAAGCGCGAAGGGCGGCTCTGCCCTGCCCCTCCTACCATGCCCATGTACTACTGGGTCGTGGGTCTGCCCACCTGGCGGGTGTGGGTGGCAGCTCCGCTTCGCCCCCTCTCCAATTGGGGTCACGCGGTCACCACGCTGGCGAGCCGCTGGGCCTGCTCCGGGGGCTGGCGGTGGCCCGGCTCCTCCCCTCTGGCTCGAGGACAAATTGAGGAGACTCGGGTGACTGAGCCTCACCCCCCTTACCAGGAGACCAACTGCTTATGTCACCGCTGGTATTGATGAAGATCTCTCCTCCACCGCTTTCTGCTGACATCAGATCTCTGCCACGTTGTTATACTATGCGAATGGCAGCATTTCGTTCCCCTTGCTGGGCAACCCAAGCAACAGGTGAGTCCTAACCGGCCCTCAGCAGGACCCGGACAGAGACGCAGTTTCCGCGGGCTCCTAGCCCCGGTCCAGGGAAGTTCCGGGAGCCGGAACTCGGCCGCTCCGTGCTTGGTGTGCTCCTATAAGTGTAAGCTCCAAGAAGCAGTCCCCACGGGCTCAGTTCCGGGAGCCGGAATTCGGCTGCTTAGTGCTTGGTGTTTGCTCTGATAGTAGCAGGGTCCAAGAAGCAGCCTCCGCAGGCTCCGCAGCCCTGAGCCAGGGCGGTTCCGGGACGGTTCTGGGAGCCAGAACTCGGCCGCTCCGTGCTCGGTGTAAGCTCCTATAAGTGTAAGCTCCAAGAAGCAGCCCCCGCGGGCTCAGTTCCGGGAGCCGGAATTCGGCTGCTTAGTGCTTGGTGTTTGCTCTGATAGTGGCAGGGTCCAAGAAGCAGCCTCCGCAGGCTCCGCAGCCCTGAGCCAGGGCGGTTCCGGGACGGTTCCGGGAGCCGGAACTCGGCCGCCCCGCGCTCGGTGTTCACTCCGATAAGATCAGATTCTAAGAAGCACCCAGGCGCTGAACCCTAGCAATCTGTCTGCAAGCCGCAGGTGAATTGCAGCCTGAAATTACCTGTTCTATGGCTGAATGAGCTGCGGTCAGTCGAAAACAGGTATGGTGACGTCAGTTTACCAACATGGTGGCTGCTGGCCTCCTCTGTGGTCTGACCGGTGTGGAGAACCGAGATGGACCGCTTCCTTCCCCCGTCTCGAACCCAGAATTCAGCCCTGAGTGCGGTGCTTGCGCGGCTGGCAGAAACTGCAGCACTGTAACCCTGCGTCTCTATCCCAGCGCGCGTTGCAGACTCTAGCGATTTGCTGAATAAGCAGTGTTACCCTCCGTGCGACAAACCTCTCGCGTTTGAGTCCCCGTAGCCGATCCTCGTGCGATGGAAATCCTTCCTCCAGGTTCCGGCGCACCCCACTATTGCTGGAAATTCCTAACAAGTTATCCTTTAGCCGTCCTGACTTGTCATACTCCCACACAGTGAAGCAGCACACGGGGGTAATGCACTCCCCTCGCCGCCATCTTATTAAAACTGCTTTCATTGTGTCCCATAGATT
>NW_026693377.1:0-9202 GCF_021218885.2 Marmota monax | reverse complement strand
CCCAGTTTGAAATCATTCCCCTCACATCTCTCTCTGTCTCACTCTGTCCTCTTTTGAATTTCTTGCTGTTGGGAAAGATTGCAGTCATATTATGAGGATGTGCGGTAACTTATGAGGAGGCCACATGACTGGGACCTGAGGCTGCTGAGGTCCGTGCTCTGCTTTCATGTGAATCTGGAAGCAGACTCTTCCTCAGATGAACCATGGCAAGATTACAACTCTGAACAACAGCTTCATTGGAAGTCTAGAGAGATCATGGGGAAGAATTTCTCAACCAAGCTGCTCTTGGATTCTTGAACATGGAAGCAGTGAGATTATAAACAATTGCTCTTATAAACCTCTGAATTTGGGTAATTTGTTATTCAGGATGCATAATTTATGCATATTCCAAAACGCAATTGGGTTAAAACTAATACTGAATATTAGATTTATGCAATTAAAAAAATATATACCTATGTGAATAAAGAGAAAACCTATACAAGGATAATGCTCAAATTATTATTTATTTTCACAGTAAACCAAGAAAAGTATTTACCTGATTTAAAAGGGCAATTTAAAAGGGCTTTGTACTTGAATGGACTATTTTAATATGATACATTAAAAGGTGATCAAATAATAAGTAGGAGAATGATAAAGAATATAATGCAACATAAGGTGAATAGTTTTAATTTTTAAAATATTTTTTGCCTTTATGTATAATTAGGCAATTGGAGTTAGGAAAAATAAATAAATAAATGAGCAAAACAAAAGATAAAAATACCCTTTTCCAAACATATGTGAAGACTTGATTTCACATGATTACTGTTGAAGTAGATACTTCATTCTAAGTTATTTTTATTAACTGATTACTTCATATACTTTTTGCATAGATATACAGGATCCTTAATATCCAACACCAAAGTAAAACTATTTTAATTGTATAAATATCCAAACAGGAACCTAGTTGCTGCACCATGGAGCAATTTTGGGAGGAAAACAGAAGGCCAGAAGCACACACTAGGGAATCTAGCTATGTACTTAAGTATGTATTTCCAAAAGTTAGGGACTGTCCCATTATGAAAGTGACCACTACCTTATCTTGGACAGCAGACTTCCACTTTATGACAAAAATAGAACATTTTTGGTTAAACAGAAGCCAAATTCAACTATGTAACTGAAGTAAACATTCCATTGAAAGACACATGTTGCTAGGATGAGCACATCTTTAACATCTCCTGGTAACACTGAATAAAGAACAATATTAAATAACACAAAGTCATTTTATATTTCCATCTATTTATTGAACTTCATCTATCTCTCTCAACCTTAAGTATTTACATTGTTTTATAATTATCACTCTTTTTGTCCGGTACATGGTAGGTCTTCAGTGTACTTATGTGATTATCAAAGAAACCCTATGAGATAGAAATTACTAAATCTTTGTTAAGAGAACTCTGGAAAAAGTAGGCCAAAGTTACACACAATTAAGGGATCAGACTGCAGTTTCATTCTCAGCCTACCTATCCAGAGTCGTGTTTCTTCCATGATTTTACTGTGGTATCCACATGATAAGGGAAAAGTACAAAACATGAAATTACACAAACTGAATGTTATTTATTACTCATCCTGCAAGTAGCTTGATGCTTTCAAATAAACCACTGACCAGATTTGGGTCTCTGCTACTTTCCTGAATTTTTTGCTGTTTTTTGTTTGTTTTAAGAAATTAGACTCATCAATTTCCAATCTGTTTTTGTCAAATATTAAACCTAGATAGCGCACAATGAAATTCATTGTTCATGTCTCCTGATATACAATGTCATGTAAGAAATTTCTTTCAAAATATAAAGCCTCAAGTGAAGGAAGATGGCGGCGAGGGGAGTGCATTACCCCCGTGTGCTGCTTCACTGTGTGGGAGTATGACAAGTCAGGATGGCTAAAGGATATCTTGTTAGGAATTTCCAGCAATAGTGGGGTGCGCCGGAACCTGGAGGAAGGATTTCCATCGCACGAGGATCGGCTACGGGGACTCAAACGCGAGAGGTTTGTCGCATGGAGGGTAAAACTGCTTATTCAGCAAATCGCCCCGTGGCTAGAGTCTGCAACGCGAGCTGGGATAGAGACGCAGGGTTACAGTGCTGCAGTTTCTGCCAGCCGCGCAAGCACCGCACTCAGGGCTGAATTCTGGGTTAGAGACGGGGAAGGAAGCGGTCCATCTCGGTTCTCCACACCGGTCAGACCACAGAGGAGGCCAGCAGCCACCATGTTGGTAAACTGACGTCACCACACCTGTTTTTGACTGACCGCAGCTCATTCAGCCATAGAACAGGTAATTTCAGGCTGCAATTCGCCTGCGGCTTGCAGACAGATTGCTAGGGTTCAGCGCCTGGGTGCTTCTTAAAATCTGATCTTATCGGAGTGAACACGGAGCGCGGGGCGGCCGAGTTCCGGCTCCCGGAACAGTCCCGGAACCGCCCTGGCTCAGGGCTGCGGAGCCTGCGGAGGCTGCTTCTTGGACCCTGCTACTATCAGAGCAAACACCAAGCACTAAGCAGCCGAATTCCGGCTCCCGGAACTGAGCCCGCGGGGACTGCTTCTTGGAGCTTACACTTATAGGAGCTTACACCGAGCACGGAGCGGCCGAGTTCCGGCTCCCGGAACTTCCCTGGACCGGGGCTAGGAGCCCGCGGAAACTGCATCTCGGTCCGGGTCCTGCTGAGGGCCGGTCAGGACTCACCCGTTGCTTGGGTTGCACGGCAAGAGGAACGAAATGCTGCCATTCGCATAGGATACCAACATGGCAGAGATCTGATGTCAGCAGAAAGCGGTGGAGGAGAGATCTTTATCAATACCAGCGGTGACATAAGCAGTTGGTCTCCTGGTAAGGGGGGTGAGGCTCAGTCACCCGAGTCTCCTCAATTTGTCCTCGAGCCAGAGGGAAGGAGCCGGGCCGCCGCCAGCCCCCGGAGCAGGCCCAGCGGCTCGCCAGCGTGGTGACCGCGTGACCCCAATTGGAGAGGGGGCGGAGCGGAGCCGCCACCCACACCCGCCAGGTGGGCAGACCCACGACCCAGTAGTACATGGGCGTGGTAGGAGGGGCAGGGCAGAGCCGCCCTTCGCGCTTGCAAGGTAAACAGACCTGTGACAGCCTGGCGGGTCAGGCCCAGTGGCCTGCCAGTGTGGTACACACATCATCCCAACTCGAGTAGGGGCAGAGCAGATCCTTCTCCCACGCCCGGATCAGGCCCTGCCGGTGTGGTGGTCACGTGACCCCAATTGGAGTGGGGGTGGAGCGGAACCGCCACCCGTGCCCGTAGGGTGAGCAGAGCAGTGATCAACCTGCAGATCAGGCCCAGGGGTCCGCAGGCATGGTAGGAGGGGCAGGGCAGATCCGCCGCCCGCGCCTTCAAGGTAGGCAGACCTACAACAGACCGGCGGATCAGGCCCAGGAGCCTGCCGGCGTGGTACAAACACCACCCTAATTGGAGTAGTGACAGAGCAGAGTCGCCTCCCTTGCCAGGAACAGGCCCAGCGTCCTTCAGGCGGGGTAGTCACGACACCCCAATTGGAGTAGGGGCAGAGCAGAGCCTCCACCCCTGCCCGAAAGGTGGGCAGATCTGCGACCGACCAGTGTGACAGGCCCAGTGGCCTGCTGGTACGACAGACACGTCACCCCATTTGGAGTAGGGGCAGAGTAGAGCTGCCGCCCGCGCCTGCAGGGTAGGCAAACCTGCAACCGACCGGCGGATCAGGCCCGGTGGCCTGCCGGCGTGGTACACTCGTCACCCCAATTGGAGGAGGGGCAGAACAGAGCCGCCACCAGCTCCCAGAACAGGCCCAGTGACCTGCCGGCGTGGTAGCCACGACACCCCAATTGGAATAAGGAGAGAGCAGAGCCGCCGCCCGCACCTGCAGGAAAGATACGCAAGCAGTATGAAAAGACAAGGAAAGAAAGGACCACAAGCAATGCAGGTCAACGCAACTTTAGAAGAGGTAACAGCTGCAGCAGATGGAATGTCAGATAAAGAATTCAGGATATACATGCTTCAGATGATCTGGAGTATCAAGGAAGACATTAAACAGCAAAATCAGACAATGAAAGATCACTTCGACAACGAATTACGCAAACAAATCCAGGAAGCAAAGGATCAACTATACAGGGAGATAGAGGTTATAAAAAACAAGCAATCAGAAATCCTAGAAATGCAGGAAGCAATAAACCAACTTAAAAACTCAATGGAGAATACTACCAGCAGAGTAGAACACTTAGAAGATAGAACATCAGACAATGAAGACAAAGTATTTCAACTGGAAAAGAACATAGACAGCTCAGCAAGACTGTTAAGAAACCATGAGCAGAACATCCAAGAAATATGGGATAACATTAAGAGACCAAACTTAAGAGTCATTGGGATACAGGAAGGTACAGAGCTCCAAACCAAAGGAATGAGCAGTCTATTCAATGAAATAATACAAGAAAACTTCCCAGACTTGAAGAATGAGACAGAATCCCAAATCCTAGAAGCCTACAGGACGCCGAATGTGCAAAATCATAAGAGATCCACACCTAGACACATTATAATGAAGATGCCCAACATACAGAATAAGGAGAGAATTTTAAAAGCTACAAGAGAAAGGAAGCAGATTACATTTAGGGGCAAGCCAATAAGGATAACAGCTGATCTTTCAACACAGACTCTGAAAGCTAGAAGATCCTGGAATAACATATTTCAAACACTGAAAGAAAATGGGTTCCAACCAAGAATTGTGTATCCAGCGAAATTAAGCTTCAGGATGGAGAATGAAATTAAAACCTTCCACGATAAACAAAAGTTTAAAGAATTTGCAGCTAGAAAACCATCTCTTCAAAACATTCTCGCCAAAGCATTACAGGAAGAGGAAATGGAAAATAACAATGAAAACCAACAGTGGGAGGTAGGACAGTAAAGGGGGGGGGGAATAATCAAAGAGGAAAACAAACAATGTTTAGTAACAGAAATAAACAAATATGTCTGGAAGAACAACCCATATCTCAATAATACCCCTAAATGTTAATGGCTTAAACTCACCAATTAAGAGACACAGGCTAGTAGAATGGATCACAAAACAAGACCCAACAATATGCTGCCTACAGGAGACGCATTTGATAGGAAAAGACATACATAGGCTGAAGGTGAAAGGTTGGGAAAAATCATATCACTCATATGGACTTCGGAAACAAGCAGGCGTGTCCATACTCATATCAAATAAAATAGATTTCAAGCCAAAGTTAATCAAAAGAGATAAAGAGGGACACTACATACTGCTTAAGGGAACCATACACCAACAAGACATAACAATCATAAATATTTATGCCCCAAACAATGGTGCAGCTATGTTCGTCAAACAAACTCTTCTCAAATAAAAGAGTCTAATAGACCACCACACCATAATCATGGGAGACTTCAACAAACCTCTCTCGCCATTGGACAGATCTTCCAAACAAAAGTTGAATAAGGAAACTATAGAACTCAATAACACTATTAATAACCTAGACCTAATTGACATATATAGAGTATACCACCCAACATCAAGCAGTTACACTTTTTTCTCAGCAGCACATGGATCCTTCTCAAAAATAGATCATATATTATGTCACAGGGAAACTCTTAGACAATATAAAGGAGTAGAGAGAATACCATGCATCTTATCTGATCATAATGGAATGAAACTGAAAATCAATGATAAAAGACGGAAGGAAAAAGCATACATCAATTGGAGAATGAACAATAGGTTACTGAATGATCAATGGGTTATAGAAGACATCAAGGAGGAAATTAAAAAATTCTTAGAGATAAATGAAAACACAGACACAACATATCGGAATCTATGGGTCACATTGAAAGATGTTCTAAGAGGAAAATTCATTGCTTGGAGTTCATTCCTTAAAAAAAGAAAAAACCAACAAATAAATGATCTCATACTTCATCTCAAAATCCTTGAAAAAGAAGAGCAAAAGAACAGCAAAAGAAGTAGAAGGCAAGAAATAATGAAAATCAGAGCTGAAATTAATGAAATCAAAACAAAAGAAACAATTGAAAAAATTGACAAAACTAAAAGTTGGTTCTTTGAAAAAATAAACAAAATCGGCAGACCCTTAGCGATGCTAGCGAAGAGAAGAAGACAGAGAACTCAAATTACTAGCATACGGGATGAAAAAGGCAATATCACAACAGACACTTCAGAAATACAGAAGATAATCAAAAACTATTTTGAATCCTTATACTCCAATAAATTAGAAGATAGTGAAGGCATAGATAAATTTCTTAAGTCATATGATCTGCCCAGATTGAGTCAGGAGGATATAGACAACCTAAACAGACCAATATCAATTGAGGAAATAGAAGAAACCATCAAAAGACTACCAACTAAGAAAAGCCCAGGTCCGGATGGGTATACAGCAGAATTTTACAAAACCTTTAAAGAAGAACTAATACCAATACTTTTCAAGCTACTTCAGGAAATAGAAAATGAGGGAGAACTTCCAAATTCATTCTATGAGGCCAACATCACCCTGATACCTAAACCAGACAAAGACACTTCAAAGAAAGAAAACTACAGACCAATATCTCTAATGAACCTACATGCAAAAATCCTCAATAAAATTCTGGTGAATCGGATACAAAAACATATCAAAAAAATTGTACACCATGATCAAGTAGGATTCATCCCTGGGATGCAAGGCTGGTTCAATATACGGAAATCAATAAATGTTATTCATCACATCAATAGACTTAAAAATAAGAACCATATGATCATCTCGATACATGCGGAAAAAGCATTCGACAAAGTACAGCATCCCTTTATGTTCAAAACTCTAGAAAAACTAGGGATAACAGGAACATACCTCAATATTGTAAAAGCAATCTATGCTAAGCCTCAGGCTAGCATCATTCTGAATGGAGAAAAACTGAAGGCATTCCCTCTAAAATCTGGAACAAGACAGGGATGCCCTCTCTCTCCACTTCTCTTCAACATAGTTCTCGAAACACTGGCCAGAGCAATTAGACAGACGAAAGAAATTAAAGGCATAAAAATAGGAAAAGAAGAACTTAAATTATCACTATTTGCAGATGATATGATTCTATATCTAGCAGACCCAAAAGGGTCTACAAAGAAACTATTAGAGCTAATAAATGAATTCAGCAAAGTGGCAGGATTTAAAATCAACATGCATAAATCAAAGGCATTCCTGTATATCAGCGACAAATCCTCTGAAATGGAAATGAGGACAACCACTCCATTCAAAATATCTTCAAAAAAAATAAAATACTTGGGAATCAACCTAACAAAAGAGGTGAAAGACTTATACAATGAAAACTACAGAACCCTAAAGAGAGAAATAGAAGAAGATCTTAGAAGATGGAAAAATATACCCTGTTCATGGATAGGCAGAACTAACATCATCAAAATGGCGATATTACCAAAAGTTCTCTATAGGTTTAATGCAATGCCAATCAAAATCCCAATGGCATTTCTTGTAGAAATAGAGAAAGCAATCATGAAATTCATATGGAAAAATAAAAGACCCAGAATAGCAAAAACAATGCTAAGCAAGAAGTGTGAATCAGGCGGTATAGCGATACCAGACTTCAAACTATACTACAGAGCAATAGTAACAAAAACAGCATGGTACTGGTACCAAAACAGGCGGGTGGACCAATGGTACAGAATAGAGGACACAGAAACCAATCCACAAAACTACAACTACCTTATATTTGATAAAGGGGCTAAAAGCATGCAATGGAGGAAGGATAGCATCTTCAACAAATGGTGCTGGGAAAACTGGAAATCCATATGCAACAAAATGAAACTGAATCCCTTTCTCTCGCCATGCACAAAAGTGAATTCAAAATGGATCAAGGAGCTTGATATCAAATCAGAGACGCGCCGTCTGATAGAAGAAAAAGTTGGCTACGATCTACAGTCGGTGGGGTCGGGCTCCAAATTCCTCAATAGGACACCCATAGCACAAAAGTTAATAACTAGAATCAACAAATGGGACTTACTCAAACTAAGAAGTTTTTTCTCAGCAAAAGAAACAATAAGAGAGGTAAATAGGGAGCCTACATCCTGGGAACAAATCTTTACTCCTCACACTTCAGATAGAGCCCTAATATCCAGAGTATACAAAGAACTCAAAAAATTAGACAATAAGAGAACAAACAACCCAATCAACAAATGGGCCAAGGACCTGAACAGACACTTCTCAGAGGAGGACATACAGTCAATCAACAAGTACATGAAAAAATGCTCAACATCTCTAGCTGTCAGAGAAATGCAAATCAAAACCACCCTAAGATACCATCTCACTCCAGTAAGATTGGCAGCCATTAGGAAGTCAAACAACAACAAGTGCTGGCGAGGATGTGGGGAAAAGGGTACACTTGTACATTGCTGGTGGGACTGCAGATTGGTGCAGCCAATTTGGAAAGCAGTATGGAGATTTCTTGGAAAGCTGGGAATGGAGCCACCATTTGACCCAGCTATTCCCCTTCTCGGTCTATTCCCTAAAGACCTAAAAAGAGCATGCTACAGGGACACTGCTACATCGATGTTCATAGCAGCACAGTTCACAATAGCAAGACTGTGGAACCAACCTAGATGCCCTTCAATAGACGAATGGATAAAAAAAATGTGGCATTTATACACAATGGAGTATTACTCTGCATTAAAAAATGACAAAATCATAGAATTTACAGGGAAATGGATGGCATTAGAGCAGATTATGCTAAGTGAAGCTAGCCAATCCCTAAAAAACAAATGCCAAATGTCTTCTTTGATATAAGGAAAGTAACTAAGAACAGAGTAGGGACGAAGAACAGGAGAAGAAGATTAACATTTAACAGGGATGAGAGGGGGGAGGGAAAGGGAGAGAGAAGGAAATTGCACGGTAATGGAAGGAGACCCTCAGGGTTATACAGTGGAGGGGTAGAGAGAGAGGAGGGGAGGGGAGGGGAGAGGTGGGGAGGGGGGAGGGTGGATGATGGGAAAGGCAGCGGAGCACAACAGACACTAGTATGGCAATTTGTAAATCAATGGATGTGTAACTGATGTGAATCTGCAATCTGTGTATGGGGTGAAGGTGGGAGTTCATAACCCACTAGAATCAAAGTGTGGAATATGATATGTCAAGAAATTTGTAATGTTTTGAACAACCCACAATAAAAAATTAAAAAAAAAAAAA
>NW_026693376.1:0-9538 GCF_021218885.2 Marmota monax | reverse complement strand
GCTGCGTACGGGGGTTGCTGAAGTGCTGAGCGTGGTGCTCAAAGCAGCGGCTTTAATAGAGATTTCGCACAGTCTGTTAAAGCTCCTTTCACCGTTAATCTGTAGTGGACCACTTTGCCAAGGAGCAGGAAGAACAAAGAAATCGAAAAAGAGACGCTTGGCTGCTCAGAGCCGCGGGCGCTTTGCTCCCATCTGCTTCCTCTTTCGCTTCGATCCGGGCGGAGAAGCTGAATGTGTAATCAGCAGTGGATTGTAAGTACCCGAGGCAAAGAAAGCTCAGTGCGCCCCGCCTTTTTTTTTTTTTTTTCTTCTTTTTTTTTCTCTTTTTTTTTTGAATATTTTTTATACAGGGAGAGTTTGTGGATTGGGATTGCTGGCGGGGCTGTGGTTTCTGTGCCGAAAATCCACTCCGCGGGAGCCGCCATTTGCTTTCTGCTTGCTGTCTTGATGGCTCTGTATACACTGTCTGGCAGCCGGACCTAGAGGTTGGAGCTGGGCTGTGTGCCGAGCCCTGTCCTCCGAAGGCTGGACTGCAGCCTCGAGCGTCTCTGTGGCCTGTTCGCTGCTGCACCTTCGGGCAGAGCCTGCTCTGGGGTCGTTCTGCACCCCCCTGCCAGGGGACCCGTGCTCCGGAGGAGGGGGACGGAGAGCCGCGGCGGCAGCCGCTTGGGCCCCTGGGGCCGGACACCGGGCTGAAGAGCTGTGGAGGCCAGGGCGGCTCTGCTACGGTCGCAGACAAGCGCGGACGCTCGTCAGTGCGGCCCAGAGTTTCATTTCTAGAAATCTGGACTGGAAACAGAAGCAGCAGTTTGTATAACCCCAAGAACTTGCTTATACCAGGAAGCTGTAAGGGCAACATGAATATCACTGAGGAGATGTAACATGGTGGCAGGCGCAGAGAGATCAAGTCTCTGACATCTTCAACTGCGTGGGCATAGGGAGCCATAAACTGTCTAAATGCTGTTTGCTCAGGATCACTAGGCAATGCTGAGCTGACGTGGATCTGGGGTGTACAGGCTGGGCCCCTCAGAATACACACACAGAGCCCGAATTGGAGGCAATTAAGCTCCGGTTCGCCTGCTTCGTGTAACTCAGCACTAACAATCCCGCTGAAATAATTGGCCGGCCCTTAGGAACTTACAGAGGTAAAAGCCAACCGAGCCTTCATAGGCAGTGGCCACAGGACTGAAACGGGGATTGGGAGAGACAGTCAGGACCCACCCGTTGCATTGGTCATCCGGCAAAGGGAACGAACGGTCACCATTTGCATGGGATATCACCATGGCAGAGAAATGGCATCACGGGCGGAGGAGATAACTGCATTGAAACCAGCACGACAGGTGTGTAATCCCCTAGCCATCTCTCTCCACACAGCAGGGAAACCTTAAGGGCCACTCCCAGCTCTCCTGTGAACGCAATAACCAGACCGAGGGAATCAGGAGTGGCGCGGGACTCGCGGCGTGGAACTCCCGGCTACCGCTCCCACCAGTGCTGACAACTGAGGGCTCTTGCACCAGCTACCGGGGGCGTGGCTACAGGAGGGCAAGCAAATTCGCTGGGGGATCTCAGCCCCAAGCTCTACAAACTTAGGGTCTGAGGGAGGCAAACAGGGAGAGTGAGCCCAGGTGTTCATGAAAACAGGGCTCCCAGGAGCAGCAGACCTGGCGTGTAGCCAGTATTGTGGTGAGCGCCACAGGTGAGCACGGCCTGGCTTGAGGAAACACAAGACAAGGCCCTAGACACTCAGGATTGGAGACCCGCCCAGTCTAGGAGAAAGAGCTGCTGCACAGTGAATGGTTCCCACCTATTGAGAGGAGAAGCTTGGCCCAGTGGGCACAGCTCCACCTACTGGAAGAGAAGTTAATAGAATGCTAGGACTGCATTTATTATTATTATTATTATCATTTTTTTCTTTTCTTTTCTTTTTCTTTTTTTTTTCTTTTTCTTTCATTTTCAATTTTTATTTGTTGTTGTTCTTTAATTTTTTTTCAATGTTTCTATTTTTTTAATTTTTTTTTATTTTATTATTATTATTATTATTTTAATTTTAATTTTCATTTTTTATTATCACTATTATTTTTGTTAAAATTTTTTTTCATCTTTTCTTTCTTTCTTTATTATCTAATCTTTGTTATTCTTGTTTCTTTTGTCTTTTCATTTCTTTTCAATCTTCTTATTCCCCCTTCCTTGAATTCTACCTGCCTACTCTCATTCTCTTTAGTGACTTCTTCCCTTCCCTTCTAATATCTTTCCTCTCAAGCATCAAATAAATCTATAAGAGTAAACAGTAACTCAGCAGTCAAACAGAACAAGAAGTAACATGAGCAGCATAAAAAAGCAAGGAAGAAAAGGAGTACAAACAATGAAGGACAGCCTAAATATTCAGGAGGACCTAGAGTCAGCAGAAAAATGGTCATATAAAGAACTCAAGGAATACCTTAGACAGATGGAATGGAACCTTAAAGAAGATACGAGACAGCAAATCCAAACAGTGAAAGGACACTTTGAAAATGAATTACATAGACAGATAAAAGAAGAAGTTAAGCATCTTTATCAGGAGATTGAGATTATAAAAAAAAACCAAACAATAATTCTAGAAATGAAGGAAACGATAAACCAAATTAAAAACTCAATTGAGAGTATCACTAACAGAGTGGAGCAAGTAGAAGCCAGAACATCAGATAATGAAGACAAAATATATCATCTTGAAAAGAGCCTAGCCAACTCAGAAAGGCTGGTTAAAAACCATGAGAAAAACATCCAAGAGATATGGGATAACATAAAGAAACCAAACCTACGAGTCATCGGGATAGAAGAAGGTACAGAGATTCAAACCAAGGGAATGAGTAACCTGCTGAAAGAAATAATTACAGAAAACTTTCCAGAAATAAAAAAGGAAACGGATATACAAATTGTAGATGCATACAGGACACCGAGCACACAAAATCACAGTAGACCAACGCCAAGACACATTGTTATGAAGATATCCAATATACAGAACAAAGAGAAAATACTAAAAGCTACAAGAGAAAGGAGGCAGATTACATTCAGGGGTAAACCAATAAGGTTAACAACGGATTTTTCATCACAGACGCTGAAAGCGAGAAGATCCTGGAACAATGTATTTCAAACACTGAAAGACAATGGATGCCAACCAAGAATTCTGTATCCAGCAAAATTAAGCTTCAGGTACGATAACGAAATAAAAATCTTTCATGATAAACAAAAGCTAAAAGAATTTGCAGCCAGAAAACCAGCATTGCAAAGCATCTTGAGCAAAACACTACAGGAGGAAGAAATGAAAAACAATAACCAAAACCATCAGTGGGAAGTGCCTTTATAAAGACAGAGGGCGGGGGGAAAGCTAACCATGGAGAAACAAACTAAATTAAAAAAAAAAAAAGAAGATAAATAATCAAACATGGCTGGAAGTACAAACCATATATCAATAGTAACTCTAAACATTAATGGCTTAAACTCTCCAATAAAGCGACATAGGCTGGTAACATGGATTAAAAAAACAAATCCAACAATATGCTGCCTCCAGGAGACACATCTGATTGGAAAAGATATACACAGGCTGAAGGTGAAAGGTTGGGAAAAAATATACCATGCACACGGTCCTCGTAAGCAAGCAGGGGTGGCCATCCTCATATCGAATAAAATTGACTTCAAGACTAAATTAATCAAAAGGGATAAGGAAGGACATTATATACTGTTAAAAGGAACCATTCACCAACAAGACATAACAATTATCAATATTTATGCACCAAATAATGGTGCTGCGATGTTCATAAAACAAATTCTCCTCAAGTTCAAGAATCAAATAGACCACAACACAATAATTATGGGTGACTTCAACACACCTCTCTCACAATTGGACAGATCCTCCAAACAAAAGCTGAATAAAGAAACTATAGAACTCAATATCACAATCAACAACCTAGACTTAACTGACATATATAGAATATATCAACCATCATCAAGTGGATATACTTTTTTCTCAGCAGCACATGGATCCTCCTCAAAAATAGACCATATATTATGCCATAGGGCAACCCTCAGTAAATATACAGGGGTGGAGATAATATCATGCATTTTATCTGATCATAATGGAATGAAACTGGAAATCAATGATAAAAGACGGAAGGAAAAATCCTACATCACATGGAAAATGAACAATATGTTACTGAATGATCAATGGGTTACAGAAGACATAAAGGAAGAAATCAAAAAATTCTTAGAGATAAATGAAAATACAGACACAACATATCGGAATCTATGGGACACAATGAAAGCAGTTTTAAGAGGGAAATTCATCGCTTGGAGGTCATTCCTCAAAAAAAGGAAAAACCAACAAATAAATGAGCTCACACTTCATCTCAAAGCCCTAGAAAAGGAAGAGCAAAACAACAGCAAATGTAGCAGAAGGCAAGAAATAATTAAAATCAGAGCAGAAATCAATGAAATTGAAACAAAAGAAACTATTGAAAAAATTAACAAAACTAAAAGTTGGTTCTTTGAAAAAATAAATAAGATCGACAGACCCTTAGCCATGCTAACGAAGAGAAGAAGAGAGAGAACTCAAATCACTAACATACGGGATGAAAAAGGCAATATCACAACAGACACTACAGAAATACAGAAGACAATTAGAAATTATTTTGAAAACCTATATTCCAATAAAATAGAAGATAGTGAAGACATTGATAAATTCCTTAAGTCATATGATTTGCCCAGACTGAGTCAGGAGGATACTCACAACTTAAACAGACCAATAACAATAGATGAAATAGAAGAAGCAATCAAAAGACTTCCAACCAAGAAAAGCCCAGGACCTGATGGGTATACAGCGGAGTTTTACAAAACCTTTAAGGAAGAATTAATACCAATACTTTTCAAGTTATTTCAGGAAATAGAAAAAGAAGGAGCTCTGCCAAATTCATTCTATGAGGCCAACATCACCCTGATTCCGAAACCAGACAAAGACACCTCAAAGAAAGAAAACTACAGACCAATATCTCTGATGAACATAGATGCAAAAATCCTCAATAAAATTCTGGCGAATCGGATACAAAGGCACATCAAAAAAATTGTGCACCATGATCAAGTAGGATTCATCCCTGGGATGCAAGGATGGTTCAATATACGGAAATCAATAAATGTTATTCACCACATCAATAGACTTAAAAATAAGAACCATATGATCATCTCAATAGACGCAGAAAAAGCATTCGACAAAGTACAGCATCCCTTTATGTTCAAAACATTAGAAAAACTAGGGATAACAGGAACTTACCTCGACATTGTAAAAGCTATCTATGCTAAGCCTCAGGCTAGCATCATTCTCAATGGAGAAAAATTGAAGGCATTCCCCCTAAAATCTGGAACAAGACAGGGATGCCCTCTATCACCACTTCTATTCAATATAGTTCTCGAAACACTGGCCAGAGCAATTAGACAGACGAAAGAAATTAAAGGCATCAAAATAGGAAAGGAAGAACTTAAATTATCACTATTTGCAGATGACATGATTCTATACCTAGAAGACCCAAAAGGGTCTACAAAAAAACTACTAGAACTAATAAATGAATTCAGCAAAGTGGCAGGATATAAAATCAACACGCATAAATCAAAGGCATTTCTGTATATCAGCGACAAAACTTCTGAAACGGAAATGAGGAAAAACACTCCATTCACAATATCCTCAAAAAAAATAAAATACTTGGGAATCAACCTAACAAAAGAGGTGAAAGATTTATATAATGAAAACTACAAAACCCTAAAAAGAGAAGTAGAAGACGATCTTAGAAGATGGAAAAATATACCCTGTTCATGGATAGGCAGAACTAACATCATCAAAATGGCGATATTACCAAAAGTTCTCTATAGGTTTAATGCAATGCCAATCAAAATCCCAATGGCATTTCTTGTAGAAATGGATAAAGCAATCATGAAATTCATATGGAAAAATAAAAGACCCAGAATAGCAAAAGCAATTCTAAGCAGGAAGTGCGAATCAGGCGGTATAGCGATACCAGACTTCAAACTATACTACAGAGCAATAGTAACAAAAACAGCATGGTACTGGTACCAAAACAGGAGGGTGGACCAATGGTACAGAATAGAGGACACAGAGACTAATCCACAAAGCTACAACTATCTTATATTTGATAAAGGAGCTAAAAGCATGCAATGGAGGGAGGATAGCATCTTCAACAAATGGTGCTGGGAAAACTGGAAATCCATATGCAACAAAATGAAACTGAATCCCCTCCTCTCGCCATGCACAAAAGTTAACTCAAAGTGGATCAAGGAGCTAGATATCAAATCAGAGACTCTGCGTCTGATAGAAGAAAAAGTTGGCTCCGATCTACATATTGTAGGGTCGGGCTCCAAATTCCTTAATAGGACACCCATAGCACAAAAGTTGATAACAAAAATCAACAAATGGGACTTACTTAAACTGAAAAGTTTTCTCTCAGCAAGAGAAACAATAAAAGAGGTAAATAGGGAGCCTACATCATGGGAACAAATTTTTACTCCTCACACTTCAGATAGAGCCCTAATATCCAGAGTATACAAAGAACTCAAAAAATTAAACAATAAGAAAACAAATAACCCAATCAACAAATGGGCCAAAGACCTGAACAGACACTTCTCAGAGGAGGACATACAATCAATCAACAAGTACATGAAAAAATGCTCACCATCTCTAGCAGTCAGAGAAATGCAAATCAAAACCACCCTAAGATACCATCTCACTCCAGTAAGATTGGCAGCCATTATGAAGTCAAACAACAACAAGTGCTGGAGAGGATGTGGGGAAAAGGGTACTCTTGTACATTGCTGGTGGGACTGCAAACTGGTGCGGCCAATCTGGAAAACAGTATGGAGACTCCTGGGAAAGCTGGGAATGGAACCACCATTTGACCCAGCTATTGCCCTTCTTGGACTTTTCCCAGAAGACCTTAAAAGAGCGTACTACAGGGATACTGCTACATCGATGTTCATAGCAGCACAATTCACAATTGCTAGACTGTGGAACCAACCCAGATGCCCTTCAATAGATGAATGGATAAAAAAAATGTGGCATTTATACACCATGGAGTATTACGCAGCACTAAAAAATGACAAAATCATAGAATTTGCAGGGAAATGGATGGCACTAGAGCAGATTATGCTTAGTGAAGCTAGCCAATCCCTAAAAAACAAATACCAAATGTCTTCTTTGATATAATGAGAGCAACTAAGAACAGAGCAGGGAGGAAGAGCAGGAAGAAAAGATTAACATTAAACAGATACATGAGGTGGGATGGAAAGGGAGAGAAAAGGGAAATTGCATGGTAATGGAGGGAGACCCTCATTGTTATACAAAATTACATATAAGAGGTTGTGAGGGGAATGGGAAAATAAACAAGGAGAGATATGAATTACAGTGGATGGGGTAGAGAGAGAAGATGGGAGGGGAGGGAGGGGGGATGGTAGAGGATATGAAAGGTAGCAGAATACAACAGTTACTAATAGGGCATTATGTAAAAATGTGGATGTGTAACCGATGTGATTCTGCAATCTGTATTTGGGGTAAAATTGGGAGTTCATAACCAACTGGAATCTAATGTATGAAATATGATATGTCAAGAGCTTTATAATGTTTTGAACACCAATAAAAAAAATTCAAAAAAAAAAAAAGGAAAGACTGAAACTCCCCAGTTTGAAATCATTCCCCTCACATCTCTCTCTGTCTCACTCTGTCCTCTTTTGAATTTCTTGCTGTTGGGAAAGATTGCAGTCATATTATGAGGATGTGCGGTAACTTATGAGGAGGCCACATGACTGGGACCTGAGGCTGCTGAGGTCCGTGCTCTGCTTTCATGTGAATCTGGAAGCAGACTCTTCCTCAGATGAACCATGGCAAGATTACAACTCTGAACAACAGCTTCATTGGAAGTCTAGAGAGATCATGGGGAAGAATTTCTCAACCAAGCTGCTCTTGGATTCTTGAACATGGAAGCAGTGAGATTATAAACAATTGCTCTTATAAACCTCTGAATTTGGGTAATTTGTTATTCAGGATGCATAATTTATGCATATTCCAAAACGCAATTGGGTTAAAACTAATACTGAATATTAGATTTATGCAATTAAAAAAATATATACCTATGTGAATAAAGAGAAAACCTATACAAGGATAATGCTCAAATTATTATTTATTTTCACAGTAAACCAAGAAAAGTATTTACCTGATTTAAAAGGGCAATTTAAAAGGGCTTTGTACTTGAATGGACTATTTTAATATGATACATTAAAAGGTGATCAAATAATAAGTAGGAGAATGATAAAGAATATAATGCAACATAAGGTGAATAGTTTTAATTTTTAAAATATTTTTTGCCTTTATGTATAATTAGGCAATTGGAGTTAGGAAAAATAAATAAATAAATGAGCAAAACAAAAGATAAAAATACCCTTTTCCAAACATATGTGAAGACTTGATTTCACATGATTACTGTTGAAGTAGATACTTCATTCTAAGTTATTTTTATTAACTGATTACTTCATATACTTTTTGCATAGATATACAGGATCCTTAATATCCAACACCAAAGTAAAACTATTTTAATTGTATAAATATCCAAACAGGAACCTAGTTGCTGCACCATGGAGCAATTTTGGGAGGAAAACAGAAGGCCAGAAGCACACACTAGGGAATCTAGCTATGTACTTAAGTATGTATTTCCAAAAGTTAGGGACTGTCCCATTATGAAAGTGACCACTACCTTATCTTGGACAGCAGACTTCCACTTTATGACAAAAATAGAACATTTTTGGTTAAACAGAAGCCAAATTCAACTATGTAACTGAAGTAAACATTCCATTGAAAGACACATGTTGCTAGGATGAGCACATCTTTAACATCTCCTGGTAACACTGAATAAAGAACAATATTAAATAACACAAAGTCATTTTATATTTCCATCTATTTATTGAACTTCATCTATCTCTCTCAACCTTAAGTATTTACATTGTTTTATAATTATCACTCTTTTTGTCCGGTACATGGTAGGTCTTCAGTGTACTTATGTGATTATCAAAGAAACCCTATGAGATAGAAATTACTAAATCTTTGTTAAGAGAACTCTGGAAAAAGTAGGCCAAAGTTACACACAATTAAGGGATCAGACTGCAGTTTCATTCTCAGCCTACCTATCCAGAGTCGTGTTTCTTCCATGATTTTACTGTGGTATCCACATGATAAGGGAAAAGTACAAAACATGAAATTACACAAACTGAATGTTATTTATTACTCATCCTGCAAGTAGCTTGATGCTTTCAAATAAACCACTGACCAGATTTGGGTCTCTGCTACTTTCCTGAATTTTTTGCTGTTTTTTGTTTGTTTTAAGAAATTAGACTCATCAATTTCCAATCTGTTTTTGTCAAATATTAAACCTAGATAGCGCACAATGAAATTCATTGTTCATGTCTCCTGATATACAATGTCATGTAAGAAATTTCTTTCAAAATATAAAGCCTC
>NW_026693375.1:0-99654 GCF_021218885.2 Marmota monax | reverse complement strand
AGGATCAAAGTAAATATACTTGTATTATGAGAATCTATGGTAACCTAATAGGAAATCAGTTTTGTTGTTCTAGATTCAAACCTCCACCTTCCTCTAATGTCCTTTTTTTTGGGTCTCCTCACTTGACTCTGTGTTTCCCAAAGACCCCTCTTCAGAGAGTCTCTGTCTCATAGTTCTTTTAGCTATAATTCACTATCACTATTTTAGTCAGCTTTTCAACTGCTGTAACTAAAAAACCCAACCAGAACAATTGTAGAGGAGAAAAAGTTTATATAGGGGCTCAGGGTTTCAGAGGTCTCATTCCATAGAAGGCCCGCTCTGTCCCTTGGGGTTTAAGGTGAGGTAGAACATAATCATGGAAGAGTGTGGCAGAGGGAAGAGGCTCAATGATGATCAGAAGCAAAGAGAGACTCCACTGGCTAGATACAATATATATATATATATATATATATATATATATATATATATATATACCCAAAGACACACCCCCAAGGCACCTCCTCCAGCTACACCCTACCCACCTTCAGTTACCACATAGTTAATCCCATCAGGAGATTAATTCAATGATTGGGTTAAAACTTTCATAACCCAATCATTTCTGCTCTAAACCTTCTTCCACTGTCTTACATATGAGCTTTTGGAGAACACCTCACATCCAAATCATAACAATTACTAAACTGAAGCCCTGTAGGGAATGTAAGAGGGGAGATGTTCCATAATTGTTCATCTAATATTGGTCTTTGAGTTGGTGTGTGCCACTACCTTGTGACTTTCACAATATTTTCTTCTAATTGTAGCATCCCTATCCTTGAATATGAAAAAAAAAAAAGTTTAAAAGGGCTTCGGATGAGAACAATGTGCTCCCCCTGTAGCTCTGCGGAAAGTTTTGGTGAAGTCCTTCCTACTGGAGAGCAGGCCTTTCTTTTGGAGGAGATTCTAGGACAATGTCCTGAAGCTTACTTTACCGCCCCACTGAAAGAGTCATCAGGGGATCTTTATTAGCTTTAAACCAAAGTATTTTGGTGGATTTCTTAAGAAAAAAGTAATACAAGAAAGTTTCAGCCTCCCCTAAGATTACAGATCCCAGAGCTTTTGGTTTTCAAGATAAGTTTACATTGTCTCCATATCCTTAGAGTACTGGAAGTTTGTGCTCAAAGAAAACAGCTGTTGGCTATGACTCCGGATTTTCCTGTCTCCACATTTTGGTGTGGTTATTACTGCAGATTTAGTTATCATTCTTGGGAAAATATGCAACAAAAACCATTGATTTAGAGTTTTCAGGCTTTGTTGTTATTGTAAGGATGAGAGTTTGAATGGACAACCTCTTTACATGTTGGAGTAGAAGTCCATCATGTATCCAGTCACTTTTCAAACTTCTATTTGAAAAGTCTCCTGTAAATATATCCAATTTCTTAAACACATATTGGTATTTTTGTTGTTGTTGTTGTTGTTACTATGTTAAATGACTCATTGGTTTAATAAAACCTGGCAAAGCAGCATAACAGTGTACATCTTGGAAAACAATGGTAATGAATATTAGCACAGTAATTTCAACTTTAGAACCTATTTACTATAATGGTGATCAATCCAGCTACCACATAAATTATGAATTCAATAATGTAATTGACAAAAAACATCAGGAATCCCATGGTATTTTAGAACCTGCAATATTTTAGTCTTCATGCAATATACAAAACAGCAAATATAGATTACTGGAAGTAATTTTTCTGTTTCCAAGAGAAATTTATTCTTTGTTGATGTAATTTTTATATTTTCTTTTTACATGTGCTGTTAAGGGTTAGCTGCTAAGCATAGTTAAATTATAGGAATTTTCAGTACAACACACTGCTTTTTTTTTTGTTCTCTATTTTTTTTTGTCCCGAGAGCAAGAATAATAGTATTCGTTGATATATTTTGTAATATTGAGAATGATTTCACACCACCACAGCATGGTAAAATCTCTAAATATTTAGTAAGTCACAAATTGAATCAGTATGCTGCAGTGTTGACAGATCACAGAGAACACCTGTGTAGTCCCTATTGTTAGTACTTAGTTCTAATGTAATTATTTAAATATAACATATAAAGAATCAAGTAATCTGCATTTACATGAAACTAATGGTAAATCTTGGCTAAAATTGAATGGAAATTCAGTTACAGAGAAGATTCAGTAATATAAAACTGAAAATAAAAGAAAAATAATTTACAACAATCTTTTCAAAAAAGACATTTTTATATGTATTATCTGAACAACTTAACTGATAAGCTTTTCTTAGGGACAACAAACTTTTGGATTTATAATGTAGTGCAGCTTGTTAACAATTTGGAGAAAAGCAAAAGTATTGTGTTCCTAATTGGAAAGGCAAGGGATGTGGTGTGTTCTTACCTAGGGGTATTTGGCAGAAAGATATCTCTTTGTGATTGACATTAATGGGAGTTTCACATGTGTATTTGGGAAAGAAAATCTCCCTAATTAGTGTTTTCCTCCCATACATTTCATCTCTCAAAAGGTTTAGTTGATGAGCTGTATCAGCAATACAGTTTTAGAAATGTTTACCAAAGAAAGAATGAATCATGAAAACATTTCTTCCTTTGCATTTAGCAAGAAATCCAATATAATTTCAAGCATAATTAGAGCTTAAATGGTGCCATTAAAACACACAGTACAAAAAAGTAAACATACACATTTCCCATCCCAGAGTTCTGAGCCTTGGAATTTAAAATTAAGCTTTATGTAGAACTAGAAATTAAAATAGATAAATAATGATTAATGTATGTGGAGACAGCCTTTTTAACTGTCTATCATTTATAGTTTCATGAAATATCATAAAAGTGCCTACCATTAAAATGTATGAAATTATTTGGACACATTCTATAGGATCTTTGCTCAAAGAGCTTGCAAGAATTTTATAGATGAGATAAATTTAAAATGGGTCATTTGTTATTAAAAATTATTGTATATATTATGCCTTTAACTCAGGTACAATTTTAGATATTCTCTAATTTATGTTCTTAAACTGATTTTTAAATCTCTTCAAAGATTCATATTCAAATTATATGGATATTGTTGAATATATCTGGCTCTGAGATGTCCTAGAGATATGTATTCATCATACATACATGAAGAATGCAATTATTAGACAGATTTGGGTCCATCAGCACTTATTACCTTCATCCCCCATTCCCTGTCACACAAATTTTCCTCTCACCACTCTGATTTTCAACATGAGATTCTTAATCGATGGTATTCACTTACAACATATCTATTATAAACAGAACCATGGCCCCTGGAAACATTCATATCTTTACCCTGAAAATTGTGGATGTGTTATGTTATAGGGAAGGAGGGATTCCAGCTGGAAAAGAGGTCCAGGTTTAATCATTGATGATCCAACTTGGTCCAATATAATCACGTAGGCTTTTATAAGGGAAAGAGGGAGACAGGACAGCCACTGTCCCAGAGATGCTGCATGAAAAATCTCAAATTTGAATATGAAAGGGATCATGTGACAAGGAACATAGATAGAACCTACACACAGGGAAAAGCAAGGGAATGGATTCCCTCCCAAGAAGTCCCAAAAGATCATAGCTCTGGCAACACTTAGGTTTAGGCACACTGAGATCTACGTAGGACATCCTGACAACCAGAGCAGAAAAAGTATAAGCTTGCATTGTTTTAAGCCATCAAGATTGATAATTTGTTATACTGACTAACAAAATATCCAAAATATAATTAATAACTCCTTCAGACATGCTGACAATGACAGAATATATAAAGCCTCCTTCTTTCTCCTCTCCCACCTCCCATGTTCTTCTAGTTGTGTTTTTCCACACCTGATGACTTTGTCTCTTTCCACCCTGTATTCACTTAGATTCAGTCACATATATGCTACAAAGCCATTTAATGTGTCTGTGTTTGGATTCTCATATGCATGCACACAGTCCGTTTCTCGTCTTCATTCTCCTAAATCATTGCAATGACTTTGTGACAGAACCCTGTGGTTTATTTCCTTCTCTGCAGCAAAATGTGCTTCACATGTCCAACAGGACTATAGGGTCATCAAATGAAGACTTGAGGTTAAAGTACCTCTTCTCTCAAACCTGTGGGGAATCTCAGATGCTCCCTTTAATAGAATTATAACATTCACAATGTTCCTGTTACTGGGTGGTACACGGAATAAATAGCAGGCATTGTTCTCTAGGTTTGATATTCTTTACTTCATTGTTCCTTTCAGGTATCCTATGAATTAGTTGTTTCTTCATTGTAAGATGAAAGCATTTAAGTTCAGAAGAGTGAAGTTACTAATGAACAATCACCCAGCAACAGAGCTACATGTGACTCTAAACCAATTACATTTAGTCTACAATATTGTGGATTATGTCGATGACCAGTTAGTTCCCAAATCATGTAAACTTTTTTCTCATTCCTTTCAGCCCTAGAGGTTTTCTAGACTTCTTTCAGGCAACCGATCATTTCATAAACTTATTATTTTTAATTTAATAGGAAATATATGCATATGTTCTCAAAATAAATATAAAGAGGTGTCTAAGAAAGGTCTTTCAGTTTCATCCCTGCTGATCTGACTAGAGTTATCATTACATTCCCTTTAAATTTTTATGTAAATTCATGGAAATAAAAAATTATGTTCTTATTTAAAAATTTACAGAAGAGGCATCATACCATATATAATATTTGGCATCTTCTCTTCATTTTGAAAAATTCTAAAATTCCCAAATTGGTAGTGATCATTATAAAGATCACTCATATATCTTCAAACTCACCAATTGTTTGTAAAAGTTTAGAACTGTTGTGAACCATATTTTTATTAGTAACCCTTCTAGAACCATCTATTGAAACACAAAAGCAAGAATAAAATGAATGATTAATGAAACTCGGGAGTAACACCATGTTGCATGACATCTATTTTATCCCTTTTGAGTAAAGATATGGATTTGTCATATTAGTAATTTGTCTTGTGGTTACCAAGTGCTTCCACTGCTTACAAAGGCAACTATTCTAGATCACATCTGTTCTAATATTGGGACCCCCAGAAAAGGCCTTTCCTCCCTAGATTCAAGGATGGTGATATTTGAAAAAGAATGATGATTTTGAAGAAATGTTTCTGTTCAGAAAAGGGTAAGTGATTTTTCCAAGAAAGAAGTGATTATCAAATTGAAGAAATAATGATAAAATGAAAGAAGAGAATCTAATTGAATATACTAACAACTAAATATATCAGTATGAAGATCAAAGGATATGAACATATTTTTAAAAAGAAGAATTTTCACCAACAGAGAGGAAATTTTCTTCTTAGATTAAATGATAATTATGTTATCAATGATAATAAACTGATAACAACAGTAATGGAAACATAGAAACTTAATCTACATGGGTAAATAATCTTTCTGTTTTCTACCTTGTCCACATCAAAGAACAAACACTAATGGACACATAACTTCAGAACTGGAAGAAAGGCTGTGTTGTCATGTTCTCCAAAGAAACAGAATCAAAAGGATGTTTATATGTACGGAAAGACATTTATTTCAAGAGTTGATTCACATAATTATGGCTTTTTGCAAGTCTGCAGGGTGGACCTGAAAACTATGGACCAGGAAAAGATCAATAATGTATCTGAAGTCTGAAAAAAGCTGTCTCTTATGTAATTCCCTCTATACAACAGAGGTCAGCCCTTGGTTCTATTCAGGCTTTCATCTGATTGGAAGTGGCCTACCACAGGTAGAGGACAATCATTTTACCCAAGTCTTCCAACAAGAACATTAGTGTCATCCAAAATATCCTCATGGAAACATCCAGAATGATGTTGGCCATGTATCATCCATCAAGATAAAATTAACCATCACAAATGTATTTTATCTTATATTCATACATATACGTACATAACCTGGCTTGTAAAACTTTGTGAAATTGTATTAGGTTAATGAATTAAAAAAACACTATAGACTAACCCCAGAAATACTCACATCTCTTACACACTCACACACACAGAGAGACACACACATTCAGACAATTATATATGCTATGCCATGTTTAAATTTGTGGAGCAACTTGGAAACTGGGTTAGGCTATGCTGCCTAGTTGCTTAGTCAGACAACAGGCTAGATGATGCTGGAAGGTACTTTTTAGCATTTAAATCAGTAGAATTTGAAAAAAGCAGATTACCTTTCACTGGATCAATTGAAGGCCTTCAAAGAAAAGACTGAGGTCCCTGGAGAGGAAGGAATTCTGCCTGCAAACTGCCTTCAGACTTTGGACTGCAACTTTTGGTCTTTTAGGAATTCTCTCAGCCTGCTGCCTGCCTTGCAGGTTTCCTACTTGACAACTCTCACAAGCATAAGAGCCAATTTCTCAAATCTCTCCTTTTCTCTTGTAATATATCTGTGTCTATGTTTATTATGTAGATATGGAGAAGTGTGTGTGTGTGTGTGTGTGTGTGTGTGTGTGTGTATGTGTTTGTACATCTGCAGAAGAGCAATTAGATTCTGATTTCAGAATCACAATTTAAGGATATCATAGCCACCCAGAACATATGTTTACAGGGGTAGTGGAATGCAGGCAGAAGAAAAAAGGACGTTATCAAGAAATACGAGACAATTACCATTTAAAGTGTAATTATCAACATATTCTTCTATCTAATCCTTCTGAGTGTATGGCTTTTTGTGATACTCTGCCAGAGAATAATTGAATCCAAACGGAATAGTTTCATTGCAAATGACACTAAAGCAAAAATCCGTGGCTCTATACATATCAGTACATTTTTGTCATCCATTAAGAACTCTGGAGTTAAGTATTTCAAGGCTAGAGTGTTAAAAAAAAATGTTCTCAGAAACCTAAGCTATTTTTGTCAATTGTTCCTGCCTTTCTTAGTATGTTGGCTTATTTGAACATATGCTTATAACTTTATGGTTATGAAATTACCAACCTGTCTCTGGAATATTGTTTAAAATTTAGGCAAAAAAGAAAATGTAAAGGTCAGTCCCAGCATTATTTGTCCTTTTTATTTGAATATATAAATAAAGATTGTTTCCAAAAGTCTCCCAGAAGATTTCTTCTCAAATTTCACTAGCCAAAGAATTCACTCATGTATCCATTCTATTGAGGAGAGAATAATTCATATTGGAATGCATGATATCCTATATCTCTAATATGCTCAAAGGCCCAGATGTTAAAAGGCTTAATCCTCAGCTTGCTGGAAAGTGGTGAGACCTTTAACAAGTAAAGCCTACTATGAGATTTTATTTAATTAGGTGTACCTTTTCAGAGAATTATGGGACCCTGGTCTCTTCCTTTCTCTTTTACATAACATATGCTCACTATACTGTGACCAGTTTGCTTCACCATGAGCTTCCTATCATGATGTGCCCTGCCACCGGCCCAAAAGCAACAGGGAAAATTGAGTATGGACTGAAACTTCTGAGTCCATGAGTAAATATAAGCCTATCTTCTTTTTTAGTTTAATATCTCTAGTATTTTATTACAGTAACAGAAAGCTAAATAACACAGACTAATTTTACCAAAGTTGCAAAATCAAACCAAGAAAAAAAATCCAAATATTTGAAGACACTGGACTATGACCAAATGTAGTTTCTTACTGCAACTGATTTAGTCCTTAAAAGAAAGGTCACATCATCTACAGAATGCTTCTAAGACAATGTACCTCAATTGTCTATGCTTGTTTATGGTAAAGAAACCTGTAGTTTGCTCTTTTGATAGAGAATGTTCATGTTACCCGGGAAATTACTAGGTTATACCAGAATATAAAATGGAGATGATTCAAGAGAAACTATTCCCTTTGGGTAAATGGTGCCTGTGTGGCATGCATCACTTGGAAATCTACCTCCATTCTGGGATATTACAGACATTCTGACATGGAAGAAAGGACATGGAGATACTGCTGGCAGTTTTCAGGAATCTCCATGCTTTGCTCCTGTTTTGTTGCAAATTACATCCTGAAAATGTTTAGTGA
Organism: Marmota monax; assembly: GCF_021218885.2. Taxonomy (NCBI): domain Eukaryota; kingdom Metazoa; phylum Chordata; class Mammalia; order Rodentia; family Sciuridae; genus Marmota; species Marmota monax. Next base: position 91,669 of record NW_026693375.1, on the reverse strand, counting down.
GGTTTAATATTGAATAAGATCTGATTCCTGTCAATCTGATTATACTATGTCAATTTAGCATTATTTCAAATGTAATATAGTAACTTATATGATTGGTTTTAGGCAAAACATTCTCCTATTTGTTTTCTATTTGTCTTTTTTTTATATTTTGTTCCTAGTACTCTCTTCCTAGATTCTTTTAGGTTACTTAAATCTTTTGTATTAATATATTTCCTCAACTTGTTCATTAGAAATAATTCTTTTTTTAATTTTTAGTGTTTGTTCAGGGATAACAATATGCATTCTTAATTTCTAAGTTCCAGAGAAATGAAAACTTAAATTTCCATAAAAATTTTTCTTATACAAAAAAAAAAAAAAAGAAAGGTAACACAGTACAATCAACAGAGTGCTGGAATCATGGGGCTACTTGAAGTGAGCAGAAAGACACAAATCCATTAGCCTATAGAGACAAGATTTGGAGTCGAAGCAGACCAACACACTTGGAAACCGAAAGTGTTGAGGACTTCTAAATTCTTCTAATAGATACTCTTCAATTTCTTATAGGTATACTAACTTAAACGTGCAATAGAGACTATAGGAGTCCAATAAAAAGCAACCTTTCTAAGGTTCAAGAAGCTCATCATGTATTTCTGCAATAGCTGATAAAACAGAATTTGGACTTTTATTTAGAAGGGATGAATTAAAGGGAATAATTAAAAACCCACTGAAAACACAGAATCATCACATCACAGGTATAAGGAACCTGCCCCAATCCACTCTATTAAGAAATTAATTTAATTCTCTACTCTAAACAGATCCAGCTACATGGATGAAGGATGAAAGCACTCAAACAGGAGGCCCCTGCTCAGAGGGACCTTGTACTTGAGCTTAATACTCTGGTGTTACTATCTTGAAATTCTTGATAAGTTTATCATGGAGCACGATGAAAACAAGGTCTTCCTCCCACCACATCTCTGCCTTCCTAGGATGAGTGTCTGACCATTCAACGCCTGTCTCTGGCATCTGGTTTCCACTTTTCTCTCTCTCTCATCTTCCCCCCTTCAGTTTCACACACTTGTTGCTATCTACTGATTTCCCATGAGGATGCTGAGAGGGTTAGGTTCAGGCAAAAATATCCCACATTCTCTCAGGGTAGGACATGGTGGCAGCCACCCAGTTTCAGCACCATGACATAATTAGTGAATGACTGGCTTGGATCAAATCTCTCTAACCCATGCCTAAGCCAGATATTGAGCATGTCCGAGTGCACAGTTGCAATCTTTCAGGGGTAATCCATCTGCTGGAGATTGGGACAGGAAGCTCATGAGAAGGGAAATGCATACTAGGTGCTTAGGTTACTCTTCCTACTGGGTCAATCTGGTCTATGGGCTACAAATGCAGGTGTCCATAAAAAAGCCACAGGATGGATTACCAGCTACCTATGAGTGCCTGAACACTGCTGGAAAGTATGTCTAACTGTGGTAAGGCAATATAAAATAACCAAAAAATAAAATCATCACTGCAGCTTGAGAGACAGAGATCACAGAAAACAAAAAATATTTTATATTGTATTTTCGTTAACAGCAATTTCTTCCTGCTATTTGAAATGCAGCATCACACTTTCATTTTGCACTGAGTCCTACAAATTGTTTATCTGACCCTTAATGAAAGAGATCCTTTAAAAATCTCCAGTGCTTACATTTTGTCCAACCCCATGGAAAATAGTCTGCTCTCTTCTAATCAACCTCACAGCAGGATTTTTCATAGTTACTACTCCCTGATTCTTCTTGAAAAACTTTCCTCCTTATGCATTCACCCTGTTTGCAGTCTCCTCTGGTATCTCCTCCTACTCTGCATAAACCGTTCAATGCTGTATTGATCTGGACTTTAGATTTCAACTATCCTCTTTTTCCCCCTATAGGTGCCGATTTTCCAGGTTAATCTCACTGAGTCTTATATAACCGAGTGCCATCTCTATGTTCACTGATTCTCCAAATTATATTTTCAAATTTAGCCCATTGGCTGTTGACTAGATTTGTCAACATCTCAAACTTCCTATGTCTAAAACCCACCTTTATCCTGAACATTCCTAATTTCGTATGTTATTTTCCACATTTGCACAAGCCCCCAAATTGCTAATCATATGTCATCTCTTTCTTTTTCTCTAATCTTCAGTTTATTAACAAGTCCTATTAACTGTATAAACAGCTTATTCTAAATTTGATCACTGTTTCTCATTTCTATTTCTGTGATCTTGGAGTTAGCTGCCATCAATAATCAACTGGGCAACTCGATCCAACCTGATGTTCTGGTTTCCATGCTTTACCTCTTCTAAATAAAATTGCCACACGGAAGTTATTTAAATATATAAATGTCAATTATTTTATTCTTGGGATTATTTCTATGGAAAATATGAATGGAATCTGAACTCCTTTCCATAAACTATATGGCTCTAACTTGCCTGTGCTTATCTCTCTGGACAAGCAATAACTATTATTTCAGAGAATCAAAAGAATTCTATAGAGAAACAGACCAATTGTGTGTGTGTGTGTGTGTGTGTGTGTGTAGAGAGAGAGAGAGAGAGAAATTGTTGGAATTGACTCCAGTGATTATGGAAGCTGTGAAGTCTCACAAAATGTATAAAAACTATAGAACCAGGAAAGTCAGTGGTCTAATTCAGATGTCTCCAGAGACCTGGGAACAGAGGGGCTATTGTTGTGAATCCTGTAGTCCAAAGTCAATCCAGAGCTCCATCATCTAAGGTTAGGTTATGATGGATATACTGGCTCAAGAAGAAAGAGGATTTACCTGTCCTCTACATTCCCCCCAACACCCGTGGTGGTCCTCAGTGGATTGGATGATACCTGCCCACATTGGTGAAAATGTCTCTTTTTCGTAGTCCTCTGATTCCAATGCTTAACTCTTCCAGAAACCACCTCACAGACACACCCAGAAAAAACCTTTCACCAGCTATTTGGACATCCCTTAAGCTAGGCAAGGCAGCATAAAATGAATCATCACAGCTTGTTAACAATGTTCTGGGCATACTAGCTTTTTTCTGTTTCCCTCCAACATGCCAAACATCTTTCCATCTGAGGATACTGGTAATAGATTTTCTCCCTCCCTGGAGTTCTCCTTCCTCAGATTGTTACAGGCATGGTGTTTTCTCCTCATTTTGGTCTCAAATACTGTCTCCTCAGACTTGCAAGCCTGTTTTATGCAGCCTTGGTAAATCAGACTTGTAGCAACTTACAGTCTCTCTATGTTGTTTAATCTCCTTCCAGCACCATCACTTTATGATAGTTATTCAACTTTTTTAATCCCCATCTAGAATGTCAGATGAACAACCAAAAAAAAAAACAAAAACAAAAAAACAAACCTGTTTTCCTTGTCCATCTTCACATCACCAACAACTACAACCATACCTCCATAAATAAATTGATTAACTATACAGGAAAGAGTTACAATATTTAGTCAGTATGGATGCATATGAAAACAACATATACCAAATGTTAAAACACATTATTTCTAGAAAACTGAATTTTTTCTGCTAATATAGTGAAATATAAGGAAAACTACCAGAGAGAATTGGATGGGGCATAGTATTTTACATTACAATAATAAAAAAATCAATAAATGCAATTGAATTCATCTATTTATAACAAAGATTTGACAAATTCCGAATGTATTTTCTTCAAGCGCACTGGCTTGTTTGACATTTGTCTTTAAATTATTTATTGTTCAGTCCCAAAAAATACAGTGAGTGATGTACTCTTTTACCTTGTAACCAACAAAATTGCTTTTTCTAGCATGTTCTATAACTTTATTATGTTATTTATCAAATTGACTCTTTTAGGGATATTTTCTCAAACATATGGTATTTACCATGATATGTAAATGTAGCTCTTATTTTATTCCAATAAAATTTTACATGCTCTAATTTACTGAATCTATTCTATTGCTTATCTTCAGAAACTCAAATTTAAAGGTTTTGTAGCTTATTTTTTGTCACTATTCATTCATTTTGATGTCTTTTAATTGCTTTAATTTCCACATTTTTTTTTATATCAAGGATTGAACTCAGGGGCACTTGACCAATGAGCCACATTCCCAGCCCAATTTATATTTTATTTAGAGACCATGTCCCACTGTATTGCTAGCATCTTGCTAAGTTGCAGAGGTTGGCTTTAAACTCACAAACCTCCTGCCTCAGCCTCCAGAGCCTCTGGGATTACAGGCCTGTGACACCACACCTGGCTCCGCTTATTTTAATTATATTTCTGTCATTTCTATATCACTTAATATGCATATGTTCATACTTACTCTACCCTGTTATATGGTTTCCACTTTTGAGGTAGTTTTGCCATTTTTTTTCCATTACTTTCTCGAATTCTTTCAGTCATGGTGCTTAGTCATCCCTTTTCTCACTGCTCATTTATGGTCTCATTTTTGACTTGTAACTTGATATTTTTTCTTGAGAAGTTTTTTGAATTTTCCTTTTCTAATTTTTCTTTGTAGTAACTTTTTATGGATTTTATATTGTTGGTTTTGTTTGTATGTAAATGGGTTGTATTTTTCCATGTAAAATACTAGCAGAATGTTCAAGTTGAGGATAAGGATCAAATGTGTTTTTTTTTGTTGTTGTTTTTTGTGTTTTTTTTTTCAGTTTTTCTAAGGTTTAAGTTGCTCTCATTTGTTGTTAGGTTGAGTTATTAATATATTTTAACAAGATTACAACATGTAATCTTATTCTAACTTGTTTCAAACTCTTATCAACATCCATTACCATTTTTAGATTCTAATTCACTATGAAATTATAGAATTATCCATCTACTTTGTCCATATTTTTCTATTTTCTTTTAAATATAAAATATTTCTATTTCAAAGTTCTGACTGCTGATGATTTTTTTCCCCCTTTTTTGGTTATCAGTCACATTCTCTCACTGCTTTATATTCTCCGTAATTTTTTAGCTGTTCCATGTGATACAATTGCACATTGGCATGCTGATTAATTTAAACCTACAGTCACAGTAGTGGTTTCCTATTTCTTCGGTTAAGTAGATATCATAAGAGGTTTATCACTGTAAGGTAATTACTGCTGGTTGTTATTTGTTTATGCTTTACAAAATACATTTTCAACACCTGTTCATCCTCATCTTTTGGATTTGGAATCTTGTATATCATTGTTCTTCTATCTCTGAGATACTAGGTGATATTCAGTTTAAACTTCTGAAACTTTTAAACTTAGCTACTTAGCTTTCTACCCCAGATACAATCAAAATTAATATTTAAAGTCTCTATGTTTTCAAAGCTGTAAGCAATATAAAAATGATGAAACCTAAAAGGCAAGAGTAATAGCATGTAGGTTTTGGAAATGATATACATGGAGTCAAATATTATATAAAATTAATTGAACTTATTTTTAATTGAACATTGAAGAGACTTTTTCCCTTGCTATAGGAATGTTCAGTCAGAATCATGTATTGGTTAAGATAACAAATCAGGAATGTACAAAGAAAACAGATTTTATGCATATTATGAAAGTTAATTGAGCACACAATTATGTCAGTGATAACTTTTTGATTAAATTACTCCTCATGAATTTGCCAAGTCATTATGAATCATTAAATCTTCAATCATTTGTGCAAATCTGTAGTTACTAGCATCATTTTCTTTTCATTGCCTAATTTTTGCATTGGTTATATTTGTAGGGATATGCATATAAATGTAACACTCATCGAAGGACAAGAAATGAGGTAATATGTATGAAAGCAATATGTAATTAAATCCAAATTAGACCATTTGTTTATTTTACAAATAACAGACAGACCTAATATTTTAAGCAATGAAACATTTGATCAAAATGAATAAAACATACTTGAAAATACTGTTGATCACTTGCCTCTAGCTATGACATTGCAATGATTAAAACAATTATCATTTTGCTCAATGACTTAGGAACTCTCTTACAATAAGTCTGAAACTATCTAAGGCCGTAGTATACATGTTATTCTACCACTTTTTTTTTTTCAGATAACTACTTACATATATTTGGAAATAAAACATAAAACTCATACAATGAAATGAGTACTACCTGGCAAAACAATGATATCTTGAATTTTAAGTTGATTATCTGCTGTGAGAAGCAAAATCTATTTAGAAAATGACTTGTGTCCATGGTCATCTTTGAAATTTTTGCATGTCTCCCAAGCATTGTGTAGATATTCTTCTGGTATGTTGAACTCCACTGGCAATTTGAGAGAAATAATATAATGAGGTTAATATAAAAATACCAGCTTAAAAAATCCTCAAATTTTTGTAGTTTAATGTATCCACCACATCTGTTCAACACTGCACATACATGGTTACTATTTATACATATTCCATCCTAATTTGACTGCAAAAGTGACTCTGTAAACCATTGCATTTCTTTCTGAAACCAAAAACATAAATTCAGAGAAGTCTGATACAGTGACAATCAAAAGTGTCTAGGGTGCAGATAGTATGTTACCAAGACCTCATAAAAATGACACTTTTATTAGAATTGTTATGTTTGTTGTTTAATAGAAAACACATTAAGACCATCTGTAATAGATATACTTAATTAGGTGCCTAAAATGTGATTCTACCATCCATCCATTTTGAGTGCAACATTCAGTTTCCTTCTGTAACCAGATTTCCAGAAATGAATTAATTCTGCCAGTTAGATTAAGTCTGGAGATATTTGGAAGGCAGTTTCTTGAGGGAAGACACCATGTAGGTCCTTTTCATACCATATAGGTCCTATAGTTAGAGGCTTGGTCAAAACAGTCAAAATGGTCAAAGTGACCAAACCTATCTTCCTTCAAAGCAATAGAAGGTAAGATCCAAGTGGATAACCATTCCTGTTGATGTTGGACTATTGGGCCTATATTTTCTTGTGGTAATTGCAATGTTTCTGGTCTATTCCCAGGACTTTGATTCACTTTGAGTTTAGCTTTATTTGCAGTGAGAAATAAGGTTGAAATTTTATTCTTCTATATAAGGATTCCAGTTTTCCTAGCACTGTTTGTTAAAGATGCTATCTTTTCCAAAATTTATCAGATAATTGTATTTATATGGCTTCATCTCTCTGTTTTCTGTTTTATTCCATTAGTTTTCACACTTGTTTTGGTGCCACTATCATAGCTCTATAGCATAATTCAAGATCTGGTATTGTGATATTTACTTTTCTCGCCAAAGATTGCTTTGGCTGTTCTATGCCTCTTATTTTTCCAAACGAATTTCATAACTGTCTTTTCTAGTTGGTGAATAATTTCATTGAAATTTCAATGGGAATTTCATTGAATCTGTATAGGATTATGTGTAGTATGTTCATTTTGATAATATTAATTCTACCTATCTAAGAATATGGGAGGTCTTTCCGTCTTCTAAGGTCTTCTTCAATTCTTAATGTTCTGTAGTTTCATTGTAGAGGTCCTTCACCTCTTTTGTTAGGTTGACACCCAAGTTTTTGTTTGTTTGTTTGTTTGTTTTTGGTTTTCTCTTCTTTTTTTCTTTCTTTCCCTTTTTTTTTTTTTTTGGTGGCTATTTTGAATGGGATAGTTCCTCAAATTTCTTTTACAGTAAATTCATCATTGGATTACAGAACACAAACGATATATGCTTGTTTTTCTTGAAGCCTGCTATTTCTCTGAACTCATTTATGAGCTCTGGAAGTCTTCTGGTGGAATTTTTGGGGTCTTCTAATTATAGGATCATGTCATTGGCAAACAGAGATAATTTGAGCACTCCTTTTCCTATTCATATCCCTTTAATTTCCTTTGCTTGCCTAATTGTTCTGGCTAATGTTTCAAGAAGTATGTTGAACAGAATTGATGAACGTGGGAATCCATGTCTGGTTCCTGTTTTTAGAAGAAATGTTTTTCAGGTTTCTCCATGCAGTGTTGGCCTTGAGATTCTCATATATAGCCTTTATAATGTTGAGGTAAGTTCCTTCTATCTGTAGTTTTTCTAGTGTTTTTAAACATGAATGTGTGCTGTACTTTGTCAAATGCTTTTTCTGCATCAATTGAGATAATTATGTGTTTCTTGACTTTGACTCTATTTATGTGATGAGTTACTTATAGGTATTGATTTCCATATGATGAACCAATCTTGCTCCCTTGGAACAAAATCCAATTGATCATGTTGTACTGTCTTTTACATGTATTTTTACATGAGGTTTACAAATATTTTATTGATATTGTTTGCATTTATGTTCATCAAGGATATTGGCCTGAAGTTTTTTTTTTTCCCCCTTGATGTATCTTTGTCTGGTTTTGGTCTCAGAGTGATACTAACTTTATAGAATTAATTTGGCAGTGTTCCCTCATTTTATATTTCGTGGAATAATTTGAGGAGAATTGTAATTAGTGTCCCTTAAAGATCTAGGAGAACTAGACTGAAAAATCCATGTGGTCCTGGCCTTTTCTTTGTTGGAAGGCTTTTGATTAGCTGCTTCAGTTCCATTAATTGATATTGATCTGTTTAAATTTTCTATATCCCCATTGTTCCATTTGGGTAGGTCGTATGTCTTTAGGATTTTGTCCATATCTTCATAATTTTTTAGGTTATTGGAGTATAAATTTTCAAAATATTTTCTGATGATCTTCTGGACTTCAGTAGTGTGTCTGTGGTCATATATCCTTTTTCATCTTGAATTTTGTTAATTTGAGTGATTCGTGCTTTTGGTATTTTAACTAAGAGCTTATTGATGTTGTTTATTCTTTCAAAAGAAAAACAACTTTCTGTTTTGTTGATATTTGTATTTTTTTATTCTCAATTTCATTGATCTGGTCTCTAATTTCAATTATTTCCTATCTTCTACTGATTTGGGGTTTGGTTTCTTCTTTTTCTAGGCCCTGAGATGTAATGTTAGATTATTCATTTGTATATCCATATATTGCATACATTAAAGTACAAAAGTATATAACACAGAAGCATAATGGTAAAATACATTTCCTCAACATCAGATGGCAAAACTATAAGCTCTGGTAATATCCATGGTTGTGAAATACCAAAACAGGAATACTCATATGCTTCTGTTGGGAGTAAGGGGATACAAACATTGTAGAGATAATTTGGAACTATCAAATCACTAAAGATGTGCATAAATCAAATCCTGTAATTTCAGTTTTATGCATGTGAACTAGGAAAGAATTTTCCATAATAGCATAAGAGTAATGAACAGTAATAATCTTCACAGCACTGCTAATAGAGAAATATTTGAAATAATCTTCATCCTTTCAAATGAAGAATGAATAAATAATATGTATCATTTTCACTGCTTTCAAGTGAAAGGAGCATAGCTATCTACATTTGTCGATGAATCTCACAAATATACAGTGAACAAAAAAACAAATTTCACAAATTTAGTTTGTACATTATAAAATTATAAAATTAAAATACATGAAGAGTTATATAATGTATTACTTTTATAGTACATAGTATAGAGAGGAGATGTTTTCCAAGATATGTGAGAAAATATTAAGAGATTTGTGATTAGAAAGAAGTGATAAAATATAATTTTTTTCATAGAAGAGTTAGGAAGAGCATCTAAGACTTTAGGAGTGGAAAATTTTCTGAGGCATTAATACAACCTTTCACAATGATCTCTCCAACACTCCCATATGGACATTCTACACCTTTAATGTGAACTGCAAAGCAGCACATGCTTTACTACAGACAACCAACACAGGTCAAAGGGCAACAGTCAACTTCCTTAGAATACACTTAGATCCAGAGTTGCTTAGGTAGTTTCCAGTCTTGTATTTATTTTTGCTTCCTGAGAATAACTGGGTCTATTTGATCAAGCCTCTGACATTAACCGCAATGAGAATTTCCTTTCTCAATTTAGCTAGACTGTAATTATATGAACTGTAATTATAACAGTCAATGTTTGTTTCTGTTTATCTGTATCTTTTTATTGTCATTATAGTAGCATATAGTGCTAATTTCTGGTTCATATATGGATTTCTGTACAGCAATACCTCCCTGACACATACTTGTCTCCTTAAAGTAAGAATGATTTATTGCATTTCATAATTTTCTGGGAAACTCGGGGATTTTTCTCTTTCACGTGATGTTATGTTATGGTTTAGATATAAGATATAAGATGTCCTCCCAAAGCTCATGTGTGAGACAATGCAAAAAGGTTTGAGTAAAATGATTTGAGTTATGAGCATCTTAACATAATCAATGCATTAATCCCCTTATAAGGATTAACCAAATGGTAACTGTAGGCAGGTTGGGTGTGGTTGGAGTAAGTGGGTCCCTAGGGATGTTCTGTTAGAGTATATATTTGGTCCTTGTTGAGCGGAGCTTTCTCTCTTTGTGTTTCCTGGTCCCATGTTCCCAGCTGCTTTCCTCAATCACACACTTCCACCATGATATTCTGCCTCACCTCTGGAGCTGGCTGTCTATGAACTAAGACCTCTGGAACCAGGATGCCCCTAATAAACTTTTCCTCCTCTAATTTTTCTTGTCAGGTCTTTTGGTCACAGAAGCACAAAAGCTGACTAAATTAGCTGTCTATGCTGCAGAAATGGCCTGAAGGTCCAAAGTACCCTTTGTAACAGGACTGAAAATTCAGAAGTCAAATTGGTCTGTGAAAAAGAAAGAAGTATTATTAGTCAGCTTTCCATCACTGTGCCAAATATCTACAATAAAAGCTTAAAACAAGGAAAGAATTTTGGCTCATATCTCACAGATCTTAGTCCACAGCTGGTTAGTTCCATTATTTTGGGACCTCTGGCAAGGAAAAGCATTATGGCAAGGAGCCTGTGGTACAGCAAGGCTGCTTTCACCTCTTGCTAGTAAGGAAGGAGGGGGAGGTGGTCAAGGCCAAGGTCTCAGTATCCCCTTCAAAGGCATGTCCCCCAGAGGACTAAAGTCTCCCCTTCCACTCTAATCTCTTAAAAGTTCCATCACCTCCAATAATGCCTCAGGTTGAGGACGCAGTCTTCAAAACATGGCCTTTGGGGACACTAAAGATCCAAACCTTAACAGAAGGTATATCAGTGATTTTTAAGGCAGGGCTCTCTGTATGGGTGCTCTAGCTTCCTCACATCTAGTGACTGTGTTTTAAGAATAAATGTCTCAAGTCCTGAAGAATTAGGCTGCAAATCTCTCAAGGTACATTGTCTTAAATTGGAGAGTGAAATTCTGCCACTTTTGCTCTCCAACATTCTAAGAGCAAACTCTGATTGCTAGGAAAAGAAAATAGACATTACCTGTCAATGAGAGGAGAGGCAAAGGATTTCCACAAATTTTAATTTGCTACAGGTGAATGTCTGCAAAATTGGGAAATTTTTAACAGGGCTAAAAAAAAACAACAACAAAACACTCTTAATAACTCTCGTGTCACAAGCCAGTTTTACTTCATGGCTTTCATCAGGATTAATTTTCATTAAAACTATGCATTTTCTATTAAGTCAACTTTTGCCAATATTGCCTATACTGATTTTATAACCAAATTCAGCTTTCCTACTTTTGTCAATAATGAAATAGCAGCACCAATGTCCAGATGTTTCTGAGAACTTCATCTTTCCTTGAAGTCCTCATCCTAGATCCCATTTTACCCATACTCTAAACTGGTATTTTACATTTTTTATTCTTTTTGTGTTGCTTATCACACTTACTCTCTCCCTTGTGACATATAAGAAAACATTCATTATCATAATTTATTCCACTGGTGTATTTGTAACTGGCAAAATATTAAAGGACAAACTACTTGTGGACACAATATAAATGCTTCTGAATCCACACTTTTACTGTTTCATGGAGAAAAATTGTTTCCTATACTTTATACAAATAAATAAGATGTGCGCCAATGGTTTCTCAACATATAAATGGGAGCTGGTCCTCCAGGCTGTCTCCTCTCATCAGATGTGTTTCCTTCTTGTTGCTTTATCAACATCAAAGCTGTGAGAAGAGCAGACAGTCTCTTTGACTTATTTGCTCCTGAATCTCATTTATGAGTAATGGGAAAGCTGATTATTTTTGCTATGCTGTTTTTCCTTTCTTGGGGTGATACTTTTGGTAATAAAATGATGATCTTTCTCTGTGTTCGCATTTCATTTATCAGTTATCCTGATGGCTACATTTATGTTGCATAGTATTTGCCATGCAAAGATAAATTATCCACCTGTTCTTTTTTGCTCAGCTCTAAAATGAATATAACACCAGTGATACTGTTTATAAAAGTTCCTCTGTACTGTGGAATTAATGTCTCTTTTGCCACTCATAGGAAACTAGTGGTAAAAGAGATAAAAATTGAAATTCAAAGGAAGGTATTAAGATTGTGGTTTACGGTTTCTATATAATAGGAGATAGTAACATTAAGAAAAATCTAAGAAAGGATTAAGCAATGGAAAGTATCACAGCCTCAAATTGATCAGAAAACAGAGGTTAGAATAATCAAAAGTATGCCAGTTTCTCCTAATCTGCATAGTCAAGACATCATTGGGCTATGAGTTAAAAGCTAGTAGCCTTAATTACTGTTAGAATGTCAGCTTCCTTGGGATGTATGTCTGTCTGATTCACAGAAGTCCCTATACATCCAGGACAGTGATACAGTTCCTGAATCATCATAAGGCATTAGAAAGGCATTTCTTTATTAATTGGTCAATTAGGTCTTTTACCAATCTTTGCCATCTACAGTGTCTCACAAGGTACTCAAACTATGGAAGATCATTCTCTACCATATTTCAGTCTAAAGGACTTAGAAGCAGATCATATTGGTTTAGAGAGCTACCTATTGCCTAATTGAGTTTTTCAATTCAGGCAACATCATTGACCAACTAATACGGGACTTCTCCTGAGTTAGGTTCTCATCTTCAACAGCTATTATTGCTATTAATGATGGGGTTAGGGGAATCTCAAACAACTTTCCTATGTATGATGTGCTGGGCCAGGAATTTTTTGATAAAAAAACAAGCCAAGTATAGCAGAGGTCAATGCCATTATTGTGTACATGCTGATTACAATCACAAAATATTTAAATCCCAATGTGTCTATGTAAATGATTTTATTTTATGCCAAACAATATGAGGTGTTTTTTGTTTGTTTGTTTGTTTTTGGTTTTTGTTTTTTGTGTTTTTTTTTTTTTTTTGGAATGAAAGTAACTTTCCAGGCAAAAATTCAAATTTCAACTAAAAAAAAATTTACTAAAGTCCTCTATTTAACATTTCAGTTTATCAGAAAACTACATTGTACATTTGATTTTGAGAATACAAGCAACAGTTACATTTTATAGACTTAATTACTAGAGCTGCATGGGTCATGACTCTGAAATTAGAGATGGTAAAAATGCTTGGCTATTAAAAATATAGCACCAGAACTGTTTTCACATTAGAGAAGGATAAACATGTTTATAAGTAAGTACCTTCTTATCAGATTGAGATTTATTTTCCAATTGAATTAAATGCTCATTACCTCTTTTACTTAATAACTTCTGAAAGGAGTTCTAGAGGTGAAAGATTTTCCTATATACAACTATGCAGTTAGGACCTAATTGGGATGTCTCCACAAAGTAAATTCAGGTTGTGTGATACAGCATTTTTTTCCTTTATTAAAATCTTGGCTTATAAATTGAACAAAAATCATGATTTCCCTATCCCCATGCATTTTGCAATGCATAACTACTGGTATTTCCCCCACATTGAGTCAAGCCGATGCAGGAAAATCATTCCTACAGAACTAGGCTTCAATAGCACAAATTTTTCAAAAGAACATTTACAGAAGGAATGTTTTAAAATGTAAAACAGTTTGCTATATGATAGGGGATGACAAACTATTGTCTGTGGGTTAAATTTGTCCCATTCTGTCTCCACTACTACTTGTTTTTATATGGACTTTGAGCAAAATATGGCCTGTTTTTATTGTTGTTTTGCATTTTAAATATATACAGTTTAATGGTTTAAGTAAGTACTACATTAACATCCTAAGTTTAGTCTCTAGACCTGAAAGGTATACAATATTACTTACCACCTTTCTTATATAAACAAAGTATGCCCAACTTTTCCTAATTCACACAGTGTACATAATCAACCTAATCATTAATAATATCAATGTACCTAACCTCAATCTCTTCTTTTTCATATGATATAGCAGATTCACTATTTAATACTTCAATAATCACAGAACCACCCTTTAATCTACCATCTCATTTTGAAACATACATGGCTTACCAGTGATCTCATATCAGTGTAAAAACAAAAATAGCAATTATAGTCATACAGCTATTTCATATATATTCTAATATTAATACTGAAAAAAATCCATGTGTTAAACAGAGCTATAACCATAAACTTGTTTTCCAGGTGGAATGAAAATTAGTCTCAAAGAGGTTAAATAATTGGCCTAGAGTTATAAGTCTTGTAATTATTTGGGCCTTTCCTGCAATACAAATATGTATTGTACATGACTTCATGGCACCCATTCAAGTTAAACTGAAATCTTATTTCATTTAGTTCATTATGAAAGAATAATCATCACAAACTAGTTATGCATATAATACTAAAATCAAGAGATAATGAATATAATGCAATTACCAATGGTTTGTTTCAATTAATAAATAAATCACAACAAGGTCACCTGGTAGGCACTCTAGTGAAATAAAGAGTTTACCACCTAACATGCTCTATAAAAGGTAAAATAGATTAATGGATTAATTGAGTAATCTAAAAGTAGTGGTCTCAATTCTATAAATGAAAACAAAGACCTTAAATCAGCCACTTGTTTTCATTAAATCTTTGACAATGTTTACCAGTGTAATTGTATAATGTATTTCTTTATTAATGATTTCCACATTAAATTTCAATTCCATTAAGCAGTTCCAAGTCAATTAAATGCTTGATTTGTATTTCAATAATTATGTATCTTACATGATTCCAATCAAACAAACTTACATATGGGAAAACTTTAAAATTTTACTTTAATATTTTATATGGAAATCAAGTTACAATATGAGTCATAAACAAAAGCATCCATGTGGATTCAAATGGAATGGTTATACTCACTATTGTACAAAGTCAATGAAGTGATAGAATAAAAATTATACATATATACACAAATATACATATTCTATGTGTATATATGCATATTACATATACGTATATGTATATATCTATATATGTCTATAGTGTATATCCACATATATATATATATATATATATATATATATAAGTATACATATATATGTATATATAGATATCTACATGTTATTTAAGGAATATTTTGAGCTTGCATTAAAATAAAGAACAATATTTATGTTTTAAATATAATTTACCTTATGTTCATTTTATACATAGAATTCCATGCTTATAAAAACATGAGTGTTAATTCTTGGTATTATTTAATACTTAGGTGATTAAAATATGTTTTTAACAATTTAGGGGGAAATATAAGAAATTGGAATGTTTCCCATACCCACCTCATTTGTTAATGTTTCCTGGTATATGTTTTAAAGTACTTCTCACTGTTTTAGGTACTTCTTAAGTAAAGCTTTTGGTTATGACTTAGATTTTTTTCTACTATTCCAAGATAGAAATTCAAAATTCCATTGCTCTGGGTCATTTTAAAAATCTGACATTTTATAAAAATCTTTTTTTATATATGCTGGAATATTCCAAATAATCTTTCTCATTGCTAATTACATTTTATTCATTGTCACTAATCTTCATATTTATAAAAACACATTCTAAATTTTATATGATCAATAGTTTTTATACAATCGTATCTTAAACACTTTTGCTTTCATATGTAGATTTTTCATGACATAGAGATTTCTTGTTTCATGTTTTCCGAATTCTTTGCTTTTCTAGAACACAAAGCAGATATGGCTTTTAATAATGTTCTTAGGTTGATTCATCCAAATCAGTATGTCCTCTTAATCTCAGATGGGCCTGTGAGCAATTTCCTTGCAAGATCCATAGTAATCTCTTTTTCTTTCTTCTCTTTAATTATTTTAAGTGTTCTGTACTACAGTGTATTCAGTTCCAGTGTTGGCCTGAAAATCTCCTTGTCCCTCTTATGATTAGTTCTCCTTGAATTTTTCTTTCAGCTCTCAAAACAGAAGACAAATTAAAGACAGAGGGTATTACTTTGTAGAAAGAAAAAGTATTCTCAGGATTTTTTTCCTCTTCTTAGAAAGCCACTAATGCTATAATTGTGGTCTAAACCCTCACCCCTCATGACCTCATCTAATCCTAATTGTTTCCCAAAGGCTTCACTCCAAATACAATTAACATAAAAATTGGGGGATTAAGTTTCCAAAGCATGAAGCTATGGTGGACACTTTCAAACCTTAGCAAGAGGCTTAGCATTCTAGTCACTCAATCTCACAAAGAGTTCTACACATCCCTCCAGGTTCACATATATATTCTAGTTCATCATCCATAGAACGTGGGAATCCATATTCCCATATTCTCTCTACACCGTAATCTCAGAAAACATTATAATTACTCAGGGTCACTGAATACAGTCACCTTCCTCCCAGGTTGGAGATGTTCAAAGGTTGGTGTACTATGAGAAGAGAAAGGAAAACAAAACCTACAGGAATCCTGAAATAAGTTTAGAGGCTGTGAAGAGGTTAGATATTTTACTTGTTAGTAACAGAAAGTTCAATTACAATGGATTTAAGATGGAAAAACAGTATGTGAACACACAAACTCAAAAGTTAAGACACAGTTTGATTAAGGACTTATTTAGAAACTTAGGTATTGCACTTTAATTGGAGGTTCTTTAATGGTGACATGAGCTTCATTATAAACAACTTGTGCCTGGAATTTCAGTGGGCCTATCTCTATACATGTATGAGTACAGTAACGAGCATTTTCTCTTCGTATTTTCTGCAAAACTCCTGGGATTCACTAAGACAAACATGTGCCCTTTATGAAATAGTAGCTGTGGTATGAGGATCTGATACATGGATTGCCAACACATAGCCACAAAGTCCTTCTCATGAAGCTGATGGTAAACAAATGAATATCAGAAAACATTTCAGTGGCTAGAGCAAACCATAGCTATACTGATACAGATTCTGAGTAGCTAAAATAATAAGCATCATTCTATCACAATAAGAAGTGTATATTGTGTTAAAAGTATAATGAGATTGTGTTCAAGAGTCTATGAGGAAGAGTGAAACCATCGACCATGCTTGTGTAGGTCTGCGGAGAGTGCACTTGATGGCCAAGGAAAAGGTGAGCCGAAACAGGCAAGCAGACACCTGTTGAAGAACAGGCTGTAGCAATTCTACTGAAGAAAGATGATGGCTTCCTAGGCATGTTGGTCTCATGGAAGAATGAATGAAAACGCAAAGCCTAAGTGGATTGCATGTGAAGCTTGAGGGAACAACATAAAGATTTCTGGTAGGTCTCCAACTTAATCTAAAGGATGTTGCTTATGGAATATTTTAAGTTGTAAACTGTCTAACATTTCTGTGGTAGGTATTCAGGGTCTGATGTTAGATTACAATTACCATTTTAATCACGTAAGTCTTGAAATGTCTAATATGTGAGGTTTTTCAAGTGGAGATAGTAATGATGAAGCTGGGTGTGAACAGTTGGAGTTAAAAGATGCACAAACTAGAGATATAAGTACATTGAAGAATATCTTTGATGTTTTAATATTGGGAAGTGAGTGAAGACAAACAGAAGTAAATTCGGGGCTAGAATACTGCAACAATTTATGTTCTATTACAAAAGAAGATTTAATAAAGAAGGCTAAAGAGGAGAGAAGCTAATAAGGTGGAAGGATACTCAGGGACATGACTGTGGGTGATGGAAGTCAACAGAGGGGATTATAAAAGGAAGTAGAGGGGAGACAGCTTTTAATACCACTGACCCTAGGCAAAATTAGCTCTGTCTTTCAAACTGTGAATACTCAAGTCATTTTACAATGTTGAGTGGCTTATTAGAAAAATAAATATGACTGTAGTGGGTTTGTATTCCAGGTGAGAATTGAAACTTTGTATATATTGAGCACTTTCCAAAATTAAGATAGGCAGGGCAATAGTAGAAAGGGAAATAGGTAAATGATGAAGTGAAAGGATGAAAAAAGACTTTGTTTATCTTCAATCATTTAGTAGGATATACTAGATGGAATAGCCAGGGGTATCATAAGTTGTTTTGGATGGACTCACTAATGAGATTTCTATATGCCTGCATAATTCTCACATATCATGTATAAATATACATTGTCAAATTACTTTATTATATCTACCCTTTAAGTAGATGTTTATTCATGTTCCTTAATGTAATTATACTTCCAGAATATTCAGGGAATCCAAAGAGCTCATAAACCTCAAGCTTGTTTTACCTGCTTGAAAGATAGGAGGACTCCACAAATATCCCAAGAAATTAGTTTGACATCTTTTAGGTATGTAGATGTGTATCATCTAAAAGAGACATTTCTTATCCCAGATTTTATAATGCCAAATCTACCAGCTCCGACTCATATCTCTTTGACTATTCCAAGTTGCTTTTCAACATAGATGATCTCTGCTTTTCTAGACCAGTTCTGTTCAATAGAGCTTTCTGTGATGATGGAAATATTCCTCAGTGCCCTTCAACTTGTAGACACTGGCCACATGTGGCTTCTTGACACTTAAAATGCACCACTTGAAATTTTATTCTCTAACTCTCATGGATGTCAGATACTTCTGGGCAGCAGAGTTGTAGTCTGTTTTTCTCTGACTCAGAAATGTCTCGAGTACTTGCAAGGTTCTAAAAAGCCACTGCAATTTTCCAACCTGCCTTTCTGAAGTTTCTTTTTGTTTGTTCATAATAGATCCAGTTAATGACAGTGTTAATAACTATGGGGTTGTCAGTACTTTCTCTTTATTTGTATTTGCCATCTTGATATACAGCAGATCTATTTCTTCATTATTTTATTTTGATTCTATGTCAAATGTCTCTTAAGTCTGTTAATTCCCCTCTCACCTCATTGCTGCCTCTCTAACTTGGCTCCTCTAGAGATTCAAGGATGAAGATTCAGCAAAAGTTTGTGTTTGCTGAAGAAGATTCACTGTTGTGCTATTTCTTCTCTCTGTTTCACTGTACTTTTTCCAGATATCCATCAGCATGTGTAAATTTGGGGCTCTTTCTGACTACAGATCTAATTTTTTAATGCTATATTATAATCTCCTTGAGTCAAAGGAAAATTCTCTATTACAATTTTACCAGTTTCATATCAATCAGTATTTGAAGGGATACATGACTCCATTTTGAAAAAATTCTTAAAGTATCAACACTTTAATTCAAAGAAATATATCACAGCAGAGAAATGCCAAGCAATGCCAAGAAAAATTAAGAGCCACTGTTTTTAAAATATACGAAAATAAGGAAGGATTGGAGAATCCTGGAAGAACAAGAGTGTGCCAGATAGAGCAAAAGTATAAGCCATTTTTCAAGTATAAAGAGGGGAAAGATAATTCTTTTTAGATACCTTAAAGCATTATGTTCAGGTATAAATTTTTTGGAGATTTTCTTTTTTCTTGCAAGCATTTTACGCAGGCCACTTACATATAGTACATGGATCAAAAATATTTTAAAATCACTTGCCAGGAATAGCACAGTAACTCCCATAAAACACTTAAAGTCTATAGATCAGAAAAAGGTTCGAAAGAGTATATTTTAGGCCTTTGGCAAGGAGCCCATGCATTTCAGTGAACTGGCTTCCATATACGCTCACCTTCAGTGAATGCAAGAAGGGAAAGTGTCACAGCTTAAGAGAGCTAAAGGAATTATAAAGAACTCCATTTGTTCTTTCATCCCTTTCTTACTTCTCCTCATTAGATTTTGTTTTTCTACTTAAAATACAATGTTTATTTGTTTTCCTACTAAAAGGGATTGTGATGAATATATAAGTAAGATGGCCCCTAGTAAATCTGATCCTCATATAACTCACTCTCTCTCTCTGAATAAGCAGAACCTATGGATTGCTGACAGAACATGGCAAAAATAAAGGTATGTGCATATGCAATTAAACTCTCCAATCAGTTTGCTTTGAGTTAATCAAAAGGGAGTTTGCCCTGGGCATGGTGGCACACCCCTATAACCCCAGTGGCTTGGGAGGCTGAGGCAGGAGGATCACGAGTTTATAACCAGCCTCAGCAACAGCGAGGTGCTAAGCAACTCAGTGAGACCTGGTCTCTAAATAAAATACAAAGAGGCTGGAGGTTGTGGTTCAGTGATTGAGTGTCCCTGAGTTCAATCCCAAGTACACCCCCCATCCCCAAAAAAGAGGTAGTTGGGCCTCAGTGTGCCTGACCTCATCAGGGAATCACTTTTGAAAAGGGTCCAGCCCTTGCCTGCAATTAGTAAATTCAAGTGGCTGAAATTTTCACTCCATTACTGGGTTTTAAGAAATCAACTTTCATGAATCCTATAACAACAGCATTTTGAATTCTGTCAAAAATGTGAGGTGCTTGTAAGCAAATCGCTTGCTAGTCAGGCTTCCAAATGAATTGGCAGCCCACCCAATCCTTGATTGTGAGACCTTGAGCCAAGACCTAATCTTAGCCATGCCTAGACTCTTAAACTATAGAAAGCCCGGATAATACATGAATTTTATTTTAAGCCAGAAAGTTTGGTGACTTTTTACACAGCACAGAAAAGTAATGCAAGAATGGATTATCTAAATATAGATTTGGAATTAATATTTTAAAATCTATTTTAATGCTTTTATTCCACAACTATTTTAAAGATATTCTGTATATATATTCAGTATATTCAATCCTTACAAAAATGCTGTGGTCTACATATTACTACTTCTTGCTGTTTTCTTTCTTATTTCAGAAAAGAGTAAGTATTTACTAAGTTTAGACCATAGCTCCAGAAGTAGGGTCTGGTCCCAGATTTGGATCAGGTCTATCTTATTTTAAAGACTACTTATCGCCTATTTACCTCCACTGATGTTCCTTCAAAGATTGTTATTAGAAACACAATGCAAGTGCATCTGCAGAGAGAATTAATTACTTAGTTAAGGAAAAATCCAGTGTAAACATATTTATTTTGCTTTTTCTTCTGTTTTTGTGTTTCAGTACCATTAGGCATTTTGGAAGGAAAGTTCTCAATGTATTTAGACTGAAAGAAAATAAACGCATAATGGCAAAATATCACTTATCTAAACGTTTTGGGGACAGAATAAGACAAATAATGTTGCAGGTCTAGTTTATCAGGCAAAGTATTTGTATTCAAGCTGGCAGCATGCCTTCCGGAAAGCCTGAATTGCTAAGAATAGTGCAAAACTGGGATACTGCTTAGAATACAGTGCAGAAGAAATATTCTATTAGTTATCACATGTGAAATCACTATTTCTAATGATAAGAAGAGATCAGTAGGGATGACCTAAATAAGTTCTCTCAGCAAAGGTCTATGGCTCAACGGTGCTGTGGTGATTAATGGTCTTTGCTTTATTCCAGCATAGCTCTCTCCTAAAGAGAAGAGAGAGAGACAAATTAGAATTAGGTAAGGTAAAGAGTTGAATGAAGTTTGTTTTCCATCAGTGTTTAGAATTGCAAATTACTATTCCAGTTGCATTACTCTTAAAAAAAAAATTAGGGATATCGAGTATGTTATGACAGAGTAATATATCCTGAACACATTGCGATTCATCCAGTGGAAATCATCACAGAAGAAAAGGAACTGAATTGAGGTAGAGGCTTGTTGCTAAATGGATGCAAGGAAATAAATATGTAGATTTAGTCTTGGTTGCTGTTAGAATATGGTGGGATAAAATAATGACTAATTTGGGTTTATGAGCTGCTTCTCCCATCTTCTAAGAATTTATCAAGGTTAAAACAAGACTGTATGAATTAAAATATTTTGAGTAGCATAAAATACTGAGTGCAAGGAGTTATTTTTATCAAATTGGACCTTCCGTATACTGTCTTCTTCCTCCAAATAGATTCTGAGTTATAAAAATCACTTACTCCCTCTAATTGGAGTTGTAATCATAGGATTTTGCTTTTGGTGGCTCTCAAGAGTATACTCTGGGTAGAGTCCCCTCTGGAAACTTCAGTTGTATTAAAATCTGAAGATATAATAGTACCATTTTCTCTATCATTCATAGCTGCTTTTATCATAATTAAATACAATATATGTAGTTTCTCTTTCTACTTTGAAATCACAGAAAACTAAAGTACTGGAAATTTTGTGTTCTGAAAGCATAATAAAAATGGCCAATGTTGTTAAAAGTTGTGATTGATGAGAAGCTATATAACTGAAACTAGTGATGCCTTAAAAATAGGCAATCATAATTATATGATCAAAGGGAATTAGCAGTAGAAAATGAGAAAGTCACAAATATAGAAACCTTTTTTTGGTTTTTGTCATTATTCCCTGTCAGATCTACTCAAATTTGCTATTATTTTCGTCTATGCTATACTCTCTAAAACAACTAAAGAATTTTTTATCCCTCTATTATTTAAATAAAGTCATTAAAAAGAACCAATGATGCATCCAGATGTTAACCAAAATATCATTTTCCAAATATAAATTGTCTCTCCCATCCCTTCTATCTTGGAAATACACAGCATCAGGCCATCCCATATCTCCACTCTATATTTTAATATTCTGAAGATTAATGAGCATCTTGGACCTGACTCAACACAGGTTGCTTCTGAAAAACTTCATCTGTTTTTCCATTCATCTTCCATAACCTTTGTAATTTCATCCTGTTGATTAAATAGATTTCCGCACACTGACCAAACTGACTTTTTCCCTCAAGCTCAACATTCCACCTTCCTTTGACCAGCATAGAGTAATTGGACCTCTACTTTCTGGAAAGTAAGAACAACAGGGAAGAACTGCCCAACCCACTATCTTTTCTACCTTTAACAATCTTTATAGTCTTCGAGTCCTACATTAATGTGTCTCATATGAAGTACCATTATTTTTCAAGTTCAATCTTTCCACTGTTGACATATTTTCCCAACAGTCTTTCATTCATATATGTTAAGTTCATCTCACCTCTATTCAAGGCAAAAGTTTACAGAATTTATAGTTTAAAGTAGCCTCTGAATAAATTCCAGAATCATTCCCTTTTTATAGAAAATGAAAATAGAATATGCAATACCTTTGAAAGCTATGTATGATAGTTAACCAGTTTCTGAAATATGGAAGTATTTACACTGAAAATATGATGTAAGAAGCTTAACCATGCCTCAGCTTGGATGGCTGACATATGTTTCAATCTCTAAAACAGAAAAATCCTCCTGATTTAATGAAGGCAGAAGGCTGCGCCACAAGTCTTTTATTCCCTGGTTTTGCTTTAGAGATGGAGACAATATTATCTAGAAATGACAGAAGACATGTGATAGAATATATACATGGTATTTTGATGTGTGTGTGTGTGTGTGTATGAGAGAGAGAGAAAGAAAGAAAGAGAGAGAGAGAGAACAATCATTCATTTTTTCTAAAAATGTATTCATAATGACAAAAGATAAGCTATGATTCTGAAAGAAAAGATCCAACCCTCTACACAAATCTGACCTGTTCTACAGTAGAATTAGGTCCTGAACCTTGTTGACATTGGAAAGTGATTTTCTACCAACACATATATAGTGCACATCAAATAGGACAGAAGACAAAGCACAACCCAGAATGAAATTTCCAACATGTCACATTTATCATACCTTTCCCACACTGTCAGTTTCCTTGAATTCAGGATTTAATGCTCTTCCTCTGTGGACTTTTTGACAACCCGTAGGACCCTTGGAAATGGCACTTGATAAGTCTTATTCCTTCTTTCTGCAGGCACCTTTGTTGTCCTCTACTTTAACTTCAACAATCTTCAAGCTGACAATATGTCAAACAACTCTAACAATATCTTGCAAATAAGAATCATTCAAGATATATAAATTCCATTCATTTCTAGCTGTTCTTGTTGATTTTAAGATGTTTACTACTGGACAAGTTTTACATTTGATATTAACCTAATCCTCTTGATTGCCATGTTCCTACCCCAAGCCCATTTAAAATCTGTTGCTTGTACAATAGCCAATGTGACTCTTTTTCACCATTATCATTCATTCTTTCCATACTATAATGTATGCTTTCCATGAGTACATGCAGATAGTGGAATGGTCTGGCCCCACAGTTACATCAGTGAAACTTTTTGACTTACTTATAATCACTAGTCCAAATATAATGGCTTTTATATTTAGAATATTCAGTGGCCGAAAATTAATAGCAAATAATTAAGGTTTTTATTCTTTCCTATTTATTATACTTGGTACAGGAGCTCTTTCCTTTGTAGATATATTCTTATTTTCACAGGATGTCCTTAACTGTTCCAGGAGAGGGCCACAGAAAAAGGAACTAGCTATTCCTTATTCCTTTATCTTCTTAAAAAAAATTAAAAGTGAGGAATCCTCTAGGAGATACCTTTTATTCTAACATCTTACTGACCAGAATTAAATCAATGGCCATGGTGAACACAGGCTATAGCAAGGGAAATGAAAAGTTTTGACTTGCTTAAAATAAGGAGGACTGCCATCTTAGGGTGTTTTAGTCAGCTTTTTCTTGATTTGACCCGAAGATCTAACAAGATTGATTTTAGAGGAGTGGTAGAAGTGTACTTGCAGCTTATGATCTCAGATCCATTGCTCTGGATCAAAGGTGAGAAGGCAAGTCCTGGCAGAAGACTGTGGCAGAGGAAAGAAGCTTAGGACAGAGTACCAGGAAGCAGAGATAGAGTTCTCCTCTCACAAAGGACAAATAAATACCCCAATACATCCCCAAATCACCCACCTCCTCTAGCCACACCTCACCTGCCTGGAGTTATCACCCTGTTAATTAACCCCCTTAAGGGAATAAATCCACTGATTATGTTAAAACTTTCATAACCCAATTATTTCACTTCTAACTTTCTTATATTGTCCCACACCTGAGCTTTGGTGGGATTCATCATATCCAAATCACAACATAGTTTTTGGGATGAGCTATTCACTTTAGATAAGGGTGGTCACTGGGGTACAATTAGAATACTTACAAGATGGAGCAGGGATCAGATGAAGAGAAGAAAAAACTGGACATGAAACAGGCCACTCTTGTTTCCATCAGTCAAAATTAAATCTCAAAAAAATACACATGGCTGTATAAAAATCTGTTCACTTAAAATGGAAATCTCAAGGCCCCTCCAATTCTGAACATGTACTCTCTATTAGTCATATGGAGTTTAAGATATCACACTATATTTTTAGCTATAACTTCATATGTGCATACAATCTCTAGAAGTTGGTGCTACCTTACAGAAGACAAGAATGTCTCTTTTTCTTTTCTTACTAATTCCTTTCAATGCAGGATAATATTTCACATAGGAAAAAGGCATAAAAATAACTGCATTTATTGATTAGATTTAAGAATTATTATACTCACATTTGCCTTATGTTGTTTAAAATAAACTTTAAAAATAATTTTAAATGTTTCATTATTAAATTTCAGAAGAAAATTAAACTATTTTGCAAGAATGAAAGCAAAGAAAATTGTAGAGGATGGGTTCATAACTGAAGAAACTATCTAAAAATCACACTTAATCTACAAAACCTAGTTTGTTTCTTGTGAAATTTTAAATAAAACAGTGATAGTATTAGGTACATCAGGAGACATCTGTTAACATAATAGGTACTCACCAATGGACTAACAGCTATATGTTATAAGATTTCCCAAATCATAATGTTAGAAAATTATGGAAACTATCTCTTGTGATTTTTAAAGCCAAATAAACAGTGATGTTTACATGATAACAACTGAAGTATTAGAATTGTCTTGGCTTAGAATGATCCCTTTAAAATATGATCCTCCAAAGGCAGATCTTGCAGAGATACATGGATTTTTTTCCCTTTTGATTTTTCACAATTTGTTAACTAGCACAATTTCCTCAGTAATTTTCTTGCTAAGGAGTATATCCACTAAAGTAATCGAGAATAAATTAACCAACTAAATCAAAGGTAGAAATATTAAATGAGAAATTCAGTCTTAACTAACTTAGAAGATCATGATTGGTTTTTATGAGTAAATTGCATGCCTATTTGATATAATTCTGCCTATTCAAATATATATATATATATATATATATATATATATATATTTATATATATATAATTAATTATATATATATAATTAATTTATATATATATGTATACAATTAGTAAAATCATGATATTAAATCATTTTCTCTGATATATTAGAAAAAAGAAAAACCCATGAGAAAACACAATGTAATTTTGCCTATGTACCAACCAAAGCTTCCCCAAAGTTTTTAAATTAACTCTGAAAAAACTATTATTACAATGTGAAGAACTAAGTGGACTGAATTTTTCAAGTTTCTCAAGAAAGAGTAAAGTGACTTTTGTTTGCACTTTGTTATTGGTTTTGTGGAAGACAAAATAATTAAACAGGTATGAATGTGTGCTTTCTGGCTCTCTGGTGTATTTTGCAAAGCAGAAAGCATAAAAATATGAACAGTATTATTCACAAGTATGAACAACCTAGCTGCTACTTATAATGTGAGATTTAGAACATATGTTAAAGTCAGCTTTGTAGAGAAAGTGGACAATATGCATTTATAGGACAGATTACAAAAAATATAAGGTACAAGAGTGTACAAAACTTAGGATGATGAGCATTTGGCTAATAACTATGCAATATACTTAGTAATCTATTAATAGCACTGTATGTTGTAAGATCACCAAATCATACTGCTTAATAATCATTGAAACAGCCCGTCCAAAAATTTTATAACACAATAAGCAGTTATGTTTTTCTGTAATGTTTACAGGATAACAGCTAAAGTATTAAACTGTTTTGTGAATTTTCCATTTTAAAACAAATACTGAAAAAGCAAGGGGAATATTCTAGGGAAAAATCAGGAAAGTATTCAAAAGTGGCCAGGAATTACCAAATAAACCGAGGTTGAAAGGACAAATTAGAGTATTTATCCTTAAGTAGCTAATTTTCTCAGAAAGAATAAAGTCTTTACTTTCTTCCATTAAATTGGTTTCCTGGTCATGATCCTTCACCTTGGAAACTAATGCAACTGCCTTCAAAATAGAACTAAGCACAGAATGGTAATTCTATAGAGCAAGGGAATTTAAAACTGTGTGTGAGTTGAAAAGCTTATGAGTAAAGGTACATTTATCTGCCAAGATCTCAGTGTTGTGTTAAATCCCTAACATTCAGCCCTAGAGATCCCAGGGGACTGTTGTAGACTTTAATCAAAAGAACATTTTGCAGTTTGGTTTTAAAGGTCAAACTTGCTAACTTATCCTTATGTGATGGTAGTTTAGTAATGGTCTAGTAACTTGGATTGTGGTTTGTCATCACCTAGATCATTTTGTGGCAATAGGAAATTGATGTGAATACTTTTAGCCCTACTCAACCATTTAAAAGAACATTAGCCAGGCTTTTGTGTCAGACACAGTACGGCTACTCACAGGAAGTCTAAGAAGTCACAAATAGAACAGATCCAAGAATATTAAAGCCTTTTCTTTCTCATAAACATCTGAACATAGCACAAAGATGTAAACATCAATTGGCTTCACACAGAATGAAAAAAAAAAAAGGCAGTTATGAACCAAAAGTAGAAGGGACTTAGGATGCATTTGTCTTCTGCGAGCTATTGTATCCTTGAACATTTCTTCCAAGATGGAAGAAAAGGAGACAAGTCTCTCCCTCTTCCTGTAATGCTTTCGATATGAGTTGTCCCCCAAAAGTTCCTGTGTTGATGCAGAAATAATCAAAGGGGAAATGATATATTATGGGAGCTGTAACCTAATCAGTCCATCTGAGGTTGAATGGACTGACTAGTTGGTAACTGTGGGCAAATGGGACAAGACTGGAGGAAGTGGGTCAGTGTGGGGCATGCCTTGGAAGAGTTCACCTTCCCTATAGTCACTTTCTCTTTCTTCTTCCTGGTTGCCATAAGGTGAGCAGTTCTCCTCCACCATGAACTTCCACCAAGATATTCTGCCTCACCTTGGACCCAGAAAAATAGAGTCAGCCAACCATGGATTAAAGCTCTGAAACCATGAGTCAAAATAAACTTCCCTTCCTCCTAGTTGCTCTTTTCTATACATGTTCATGTGCATGTATAGAAAATCACAGTATATGTAGGTATCATGGTTTAGATATGAGCTCTTATTAATGAAGAAATATTCAGAGATAAAATGATTAGCATATGAGAACAATAAACTAATCAGTCTATCCTAGTTTGAATGAATTGACTGGGTGGAAATTATAGACAGGGGGCATAGAGCTGGGGGAGATGGGTCATTGGGGGTGTGCCCTAACAGGGCTTCCTCTTACCCCCTCTCTCTCTACTTCCCTACTGCTGTGAGGTAAGCAGCTTCCCTTTGCCACACCTTCCCCTATGATGTTCTGCCTAATTCAGTACCAGGGCAATGGAGTTCTCTGTCCGTGATCTGAGGCTTCTGATACCCTGAGCCAAAATACACTTTTCCTCTAAGTTGGTTCTTATCAAGTATTTTGAGTACAGTTATACAAAAGCCCACTAAAATAATGTGATGCTGTACTACCTACAGTTTTAGGTATCTAATGGGGGTTTGAAAACACATGCCCTGTGCATGAGGGAAGCTAGTTTATTCTCATTTGTAAGGAAATCTGCCATAATACTTAAAGCAGGAACAGACATTTATTAAGTCATCTAACTATATGGGTAATTAATGGAAATGTTGGTACCCCAAAACCATGAAAAATGATACAGTGATTTAAAGAATAATCTTCTCAGAGACTGAAATGAGAAAGCAAAAGTTGCAAGTCAGACACATTCATATGCACTGCATATATGAAGGCTGAAAACATAACATTCGAATTATCCATATATATGGATCATTGCACAGATAGTACAAATAAATGAGCCAGCAAAAAGATCATCAGACAATCAGGACATTGCTGAATTCAGTTGGTTTAATTCCTCTCAGTAATATGTGAAAGCAAAGTACTTTTAAAATTTTATGTTTCTTTTTTTGTAATAGTGGCTACATAATTTTTATTAGCTTTTCATAAATATCTAGATAAATAAATTCTTTACGTAAATGAAATGTGTTACTTTTAAAGATATGTGCACAGACCCTTAGATGCTTCTGCCCTGGAGAAGTTGAATCTAATTTCCTTCTTATGATTTTAGTACCTTCTAGTAATTGGAATGTGACTGGAGTGATTGGATGATACTTAGATTTTTAAAAAGACTGAAACTCGGCTGCGTACGGGGGTTGCTGAAGTGCTGAGCGTGGTGCTCAAAGCAGCGGCTTTAATAGAAATTTCGCACAGTCTGTTAAAGCTCCTTTCACCGTTAATCTGTAGCAGACCACTTTGCCAAGGAGCGGGAAGAACAAAGAAATCGAAAAAGAGACGCTTGGCTGCTCAGAGCCGCGGGCGCTTTGCTCCCATCTGCTTCCTCTTTCGCTTCGATCCAGGCGGAGAAGCTGAATGTGTAATCAGCAGTGGATTGTAAGTACCCGAGGCAAAGAAAGCTCAGTGCGCCCCGCCTTTTTTTTTTTTTTTTTCTTCTTTTTTTTTCTCTTTTTTTTTTGAATATTTTTTATACAGGGAGAGTTTGTGGATTGGGATTGCTGGCGGGGCTGTGGTTTCTGTGCCGAAAATCCACTCCGCGGGAGCCGCCATTTGCTTTCTGCTTGCTGTCTTGATGGCTCTGTATACACTGTCCGGCAGCCGGACCTAGAGGTTGGAGCTGGGCTGCGTGCCGAGCCCTGTCCTCCGAAAGCTGGACTGCAGCCTCGAGCGTCTCTGTGGCCTGTTCGCTGCTGCACCTTCGGGCAGAGCCTGCTCTGGGGTCGTTCTGCACCCCCCTGCCAGGGGACCCGTGCTCCGGAGGAGGGGGACGGAGAGCCGCGGCGGCAGCCGCTTGGGCCCCTGGGGCCTGGCACCGGGCTGAAGAGCTGCGGAGGCCAGGGCGGCTCTGCTACGGTCGCAGACAAGCGCGGACGCTCGTCAGTGTGGCCCAGAGTTTCATTTCTAGAAATCTGGACTGGAAACAGATGCAGCAGTTTGTATAATCCCAAGAACTTGCTTATGCCAGGAAGCTGTAAGGGCAACATGAATATCGCTGAGGAGATGTAACATGGTGGCAGGCGCAGAGAGATCAAGTCTCTGACATCTTCAACTGCGCGGGCATAGGGAGCCATAAACTGTCTAAATGCTGTTTGCTCAGGATCACTAGGCAATGCTGAGCTGACGTGGATCTGGGGTGTACAGGCTGGGCCCCTCAGAACACACACACAGAGCCCGAATCGGAGGCAATTAAGCTCCGGTTCGCCTGCTTCGTGTGACTCAGCACTAACAATCCCGCTGAAATAATTGGCCGGCCCTTAGGAACTTACAGAGGTAAAAGCCAACCGAGCCTTCATAGGCAGTGGCCACAGGACTGAAACGGGGATTGGGAGAGACAGTCAGGACCCACCCGTTGCATTGGTCATCCGGCAAAGGGAACGAACGGTCACCATTTGCATGGGATATCACCATGGCAGAGAAATGGCGTCACGGGCGGAGGAGATAACTGCATTGAAACCAGCGCGACAGGTGTGTAATCCCCTAGTTATCTCTCTCCACACAGCGGGGAAACCTTAAGGGCCACTCCCAGCTCTCCTGTGAACGCAATAACCAGACCGAGGGAATCAGGAGTGGCGCGGGACTCGCGGCGCGGAACTCCCGGCTACCGCTCCCACCAGTGCTGACAACTGAGGGCTCTTGCACCAGCTACCGGGGGCGTGGCTACAGGAGGGCAAGCAAATTCGCTGGGGGATCTCAGCCCCAAGCTCTACAAACTTAGGGTCTGAGGGAGGCAAACAGGGAGAGTGAGCCCAGGTGTTCATGAAAACAGGGCTCCCAGGAGCAGCAGACCTGGCGTGTAGCCAGTATTGTGGTGAGCGCCACAGGTGAGCACGGCCTGGCTTGAGGAAACACAAGACAAGGCCCTAGACACTCAGGATTGGAGACCCGCCCAGTCTAGGAGAAAGAGCTGCTGCACAGTGAATGGTTCCCACCTATTGAGAGGAGAAGCTTGGCCCAGTGGGCACAGCTCCACCTACTGGAAGAGAAGTTAATAGAACGCTAGGACTGCATTTATTATTATTATTATTATCATTTTTTTCTTTTCTTTTCTTTTTCTTTTTTTTTCTTTTTCTTTCATTTTCAATTTTTATTTGTTGTTGTTCTTTAATTTTTTTTTCAATGTTTCTATTTTTTTAATTTTTTTTATTTTATTATTATTATTATTATTTTAATTTTAATTTTCATTTTTTATTATCACTATTATTTTTGTTAAAATTTTTTTCGTCTTTTCTTTCTTTCTTTATTATCTAATCTTTGTTATTCTTGTTTCTTTTGTCTTTTCATTTCTTTTCAATCTTCTTATTCCCCCTTCCTTGAATTCTACCTGCCTACTCTCATTCTCTTTAGTGACTTCTTCCCTTCCCTTCTAATATCTTTCCTCTCAAGCATCAAATAAATCTATAAGAGTAAACAGTAACTCAGCAGTCAAACAGAACAAGAAGTAACATGAGCAGCATAAAAAAGCAAGGAAGAAAAGGAGTACAAACAATGA
Source organism: Marmota monax (assembly GCF_021218885.2). NCBI lineage: Eukaryota > Metazoa > Chordata > Mammalia > Rodentia > Sciuridae > Marmota > Marmota monax. The sequence continues at coordinate 60,082 of NW_026693375.1, read as the reverse complement.
AGGACAGCCTAAATATTCAGGAGGACCTAGAGTCAGCAGAAAAATGGTCATATAAAGAACTCAAGGAATACCTTAGACAGATGGAATGGAACCTTAAAGAAGATACGAGACAGCAAATCCAAACAGTGAAAGAACACTTTGAAAATGAATTACATAGACAGATAAAAGAAGAAGTTAAGCATCTTTATCAGGAGATTGAGATTATAAAAAAAAACCAAACAATAATTCTAGAAATGAAGGAAACGATAAACCAAATTAAAAACTCAATTGAGAGTATCACTAACAGAGTGGAGCAAGTAGAAGCCAGAACATCAGATAATGAAGACAAAATATATCATCTTGAAAAGAGCCTAGCCAACTCAGAAAGGCTGGTTAAAAACCATGAGAAAAACATCCAAGAGATATGGGATAACATAAAGAAACCAAACCTACGAGTCATCGGGATAGAAGAAGGTACAGAGATTCAAACCAAGGGAATGAGTAACCTGCTGAAAGAAATAATTACAGAAAACTTTCCAGAAATAAAAAAGGAAACGGATATACAAATTGTAGATGCATACAGGACACCGAGCACACAAAATCACAGTAGACCAACGCCAAGACACATTGTTATGAAGATATCCAATATACAGAACAAAGAGAAAATACTAAAAGCTACAAGAGAAAGGAGGCAGATTACATTCAGGGGTAAACCAATAAGGTTAACAACGGATTTTTCATCACAGACGCTGAAAGCGAGAAGATCCTGGAACAATGTATTTCAAACACTGAAAGACAATGGATGCCAACCAAGAATTCTGTATCCAGCAAAATTAAGCTTCAGGTACAATAATGAAATAAAAATCTTTCATGATAAACAAAAGCTAAAAGAATTTGCAGCCAGAAAACCAGCATTGCAAAGCATCTTGAGCAAAACACTACACGAGGAAGAAATGAAAAACAATAACCAAAACCATCAGTGGGAAGTGCCTCTATAAAGACAGAGGGCGGGGGGAAAGCTAACCATGGAGAAACAAACTAAATTAAAAAAAAAAAAAAGAAGATAAATAATCAAACATGGCTGGAAGTACAAACCATATATCAATAGTAACTCTAAACATTAATGGCTTAAACTCTCCAATAAAGCGACATAGGCTGGTAACATGGATTAAAAAAACAAATCCAACAATATGCTGCCTCCAGGAGACACATCTGATTGGAAAAGACATACACAGGCTGAAGGTGAAAGGTTGGGAAAAAATATACCATGCACACGGTCCTCGTAAGCAAGCAGGGGTGGCCATCCTCATATCGAATAAAATTGACTTCAAGACTAAATTAATCAAAAGGGATAAGGAAGGACATTATATACTGTTAAAAGGAACCATTCACCAACAAGACATAACAATTATCAATATTTATGCACCAAATAATGGTGCTGCGACGTTCATAAAACAAATTCTCCTCAAGTTCAAGAATCAAATAGACCACAACACAATAATTATGGGTGACTTCAACACACCTCTCTCACAATTGGACAGATCCTCCAAGCAAAAGCTGAATAAAGAAACTATAGAACTCAATATCACAATCAACAACCTAGACTTAACTGACATATATAGAATATATCAACCATCATCAAGTGGATATACTTTTTTCTCAGCAGCACATGGATCCTCCTCAAAAATAGACCATATATTATGCCATAGGGCAACCCTCAGTAAATATACAGGGGTGGAGATAATACCATGCATTTTATCTGATCATAATGGAATGAAACTGGAAATCAATGATAAAAGACGGAAGGAAAAATCCTACATCACATGGAAAATGAACAATATGTTACTGAATGATCAATGGGTTACAGAAGACATAAAGGAAGAAATCAAAAAATTCTTAGAGATAAATGAAAATACAGACACAACATATCGGAATCTATGGGACACAATGAAAGCAGTTTTAAGAGGGAAATTCATCGCTTGGAGGTCATTCCTCAAAAAAAGGAAAAACCAACAAATAAATGAGCTCACACTTCATCTCAAAGCCCTAGAAAAGGAAGAGCAAAACAACAGCAAATGTAGCAGAAGGCAAGAAATAATTAAAATCAGAGCGGAAATCAATGAAATTGAAACAAAAGAAACTATTGAAAAAATTAACAAAACTAAAAGTTGGTTCTTTGAAAAAATAAATAAGATCGACAGACCCTTAGCCAGGCTAACGAAGAGAAGAAGAGAGAGAACTCAAATCACTAACATACGGGATGAAAAAGGCAATATCACAACAGACGCTACAGAAATACAGAAGACAATTAGAAATTATTTTGAAAACCTATATTCCAATAAAATAGAAGATAGTGAAGACATTGATAAATTCCTTAAGTCATATGATTTGCCCAGACTGAGTCAGGAGGATACTCACAACTTAAACAGACCAATAACAATAGATGAAATAGAAGAAGCAATCAAAAGACTTCCAACCAAGAAAAGCCCAGGACCTGATGGGTATACAGCGGAGTTTTACAAAACCTTTAAGGAAGAATTAATACCAATACTTTTCAAGTTATTTCAGGAAATAGAAAAAGAAGGAGCTCTGCCAAATTCATTCTATGAGGCCAACATCACCCTGATTCCGAAACCAGACAAAGACACCTCAAAGAAAGAAAACTACAGACCAATATCTCTGATGAACATAGATGCAAAAATCCTCAATAAAATTCTGGCGAATCGGATACAAAGGCACATCAAAAAAATTGTGCACCATGATCAAGTAGGATTCATCCCTGGGATGCAAGGATGGTTCAATATACAGAAATCAATAAATGTTATTCACCACATCAATAGACTTAAAAATAAGAACCATATGATCATCTCAATAGACGCAGAAAAAGCATTCGACAAAGTACAGCATCCCTTTATGTTCAAAACATTAGAAAAACTAGGGATAACAGGAACTTACCTCGACATTGTAAAAGCTATCTATGCTAAGCCTCAGGCTAGCATCATTCTCAATGGAGAAAAATTGAAGGCATTCCCCCTAAAATCTGGAACAAGACAGGGATGCCCTCTATCACCACTTCTATTCAATATAGTTCTCGAAACACTGGCCAGAGCAATTAGACAGACGAAAGAAATTAAAGGCATAAAAATAGGAAAGGAAGAACTTAAATTATCACTATTTGCAGATGACATGATTCTATACCTAGAAGACCCAAAAGGGTCTACAAAAAAACTACTAGAACTAATAAATGAATTCAGCAAAGTGGCAGGATATAAAATCAACACGCATAAATCAAAGGCATTTCTGTATATCAGCGACAAAACTTCTGAAACGGAAATGAGGAAAAACACTCCATTCACAATATCCTCAAAAAAAATAAAATACTTGGGAATCAACCTAACAAAAGAGGTGAAAGATTTATATAATGAAAACTACAAAACCCTAAAAAGAGAAGTAGAAGAAGATCTTAGAAGATGGAAAAATATACCCTGTTCATGGATAGGCAGAACTAACATCATCAAAATGGCGATATTACCAAAAGTTCTCTATAGGTTTAATGCAATGCCAATCAAAATCCCAACGGCATTTCTTGTAGAAATGGATAAAGCAATCATGAAATTCATATGGAAAAATAAAAGACCCAGAATAGCAAAAGCAATTCTAAGCAGGAAGTGCGAATCAGGCGGTATAGCGATACCAGACTTCAAACTATACTACAGAGCAATAGTAACAAAAACAGCATGGTACTGGTACCAAAACAGGAGGGTGGACCAATGGTACAGAATAGAGGACACAGAGACTAATCCACAAAGCTACAACTATCTTATATTTGATAAAGGAGCTAAAAGCATGCAATGGAGGGAGGATAGCATCTTCAACAAATGGTGCTGGGAAAACTGGAAATCCATATGCAACAAAATGAAACTGAATCCCCTCCTCTCGCCATGCACAAAAGTTAACTCAAAGTGGATCAAGGAGCTAGATATCAAATCAGAGACTCTGCGTCTGATAGAAGAAAAAGTTGGCTCCGATCTACATATTGTAGGGTCGGGCTCCAAATTCCTTAATAGGACACCCATAGCACAAAAGTTGATAACAAAAATCAACAAATGGGACTTACTTCAACTGAAAAGTTTTCTCTCAGCAAGAGAAACAATAAAAGAGGTAAATAGGGAGCCTACATCATGGGAACAAATTTTTACTCCTCACACTTCAGATAGAGCCCTAATATCCAGAGTATACAAAGAACTCAAAAAATTAAACAATAAGAAAACAAATAACCCAATCAACAAATGGGCCAAAGACCTGAACAGACACTTCTCAGAGGAGGACATACAATCAATCAACAAGTACATGAAAAAATGCTCACCATCTCTAGCAGTCAGAGAAATGCAAATCAAAACCACCCTAAGATACCATCTCACTCCAGTAAGATTGGCAGCCATTATGAAGTCAAACAACAACAAGTGCTGGAGAGGATGTGGGGAAAAGGGTACTCTTGTACATTGCTGGTGGGACTGCAAACTGGTGCGGCCAATCTGGAAAACAGTATGGAGACTCCTGGGAAAGCTGGGAATGGAACCACCATTTGACCCAGCTATTGCCCTTCTTGGACTTTTCCCAGAAGACCTTAAAAGAGCGTACTACAGGGATACTGCTACATCGATGTTCATAGCAGCACAATTCACAATTGCTAGACTGTGGAACCAACCCAGATGCCCTTCAATAGATGAATGGATAAAAAAAATGTGGCATTTATACACCATGGAGTATTACGCAGCACTAAAAAATGACAAAATCATAGAATTTGCAGGGAAATGGATGGCACTAGAGCAGATTATGCTTAGTGAAGGTAGCCAATCCCTAAAAAACAAATACCAAATGTCTTATTTGATATAATGAGAGCAACTAAGAACAGAGCAGGGAGGAAGAGCAGGAAGAAAAGATTAACATTAAACAGATACATGAGGTGGGATGGAAAGGGAGAGAAAAGGGAAATTGCATGGTAATGGAGGGAGACCCTCATTGTTATACAAAATTACATATAAGAGGTTGTGAGGGGAATGGGAAAATAAACAAGGAGAGATATGAATTACAGTGGATGGGGTAGAGAGAGAAGATGGGAGGGGAGGGAGGGGGGATGGTAGAGGATAGGAAAGGTAGCAGAATACAACAGTTACTAATAGGGCATTATGTAAAAATGTGGATGTGTAACCGATGTGATTCTGCAATCTGTATTTGGGGTAAAATTGGGAGTTCATAACCAACTGGAATCTAATGTATGAAATATGATATGTCAAGAGCTTTATAATGTTTTGAACAACCAATAAAAAAAAATTAAAAAAAAAAAAAAAAAAGACTGAAACTCCCCTGTTTGAAATCATTCCCCTCACATCTCTCTCTGTCTCACTCTCTCTTTTGAATTTCTTGCTGTTGGGAAAGATTGCAGTCATATTATGAGGATGTGCAGTAACTTATGCGGAGGCCACGTGACTGGGACCTGAGGCTGCTGAGGTCCATGCTCTGCTTTCATGTGAATCTGGAAGCAGACTCTTCCTCAGATGAACCATGGCAAGATTACAACTCTGAACAACAGCTTCATTGGAAGTCTAGGAGAGATCATGGGGAAGAATTTCTCAACCAAGCTGCTCTTGGATTCTTGAACATGGAAGCAGTGAGATTATAAACAATTGCTCTTATAAACCTCTGAATTTGGGTAATTTGTTATTCAGGATGCATAATTTATGCATATTCCAAAACGCAATTGGGTTAAAACTAATACTGAATATTAGATTTATGCAATTAAAAAAATATAGACCTATGTGAATAAAGAGAAAACCTATACAAGGATAATGCTCAAATTATTATTTATTTTCACAGTAAGCCAAGAAAAGTATTTACCTGATTTAAAAGGGCAATTTAAAAGGGCTTTGTACTTGAATGGACTATTTTAATATGATACATTAAAAGGTGATCAAATAATAAGTAGGAGAATGATAAAGAATATAATGCAACATAAGGTGAATAGTTTTAATTTTTAAAATATTTTTTGCCTTTATGTATAATTAGGCAATTGGAGCTAGGAAAAATAAATAAATAAATGAGCAAAACAAAAGATAAAAATACCCTTTTCCAAACATATGTGAAGACTTGATTTTACATGATTACTGTTGAAGTAGATACTTCATTCTAAGTTATTTTTATTAACTGATTACTTCATATACTTTTTGCATAGATATACAGGATCCTTAATATCCAACACCAAAGTAAAACTATTTTAATTGTATAAATATCCAAACAGGAACCTAGTTGCTGCACCATGGAGCAATTTTGGGAGGAAAACAGAAGGTCAGAAGCACACACTAGGGAATCTAGCTATGTACTTATGTATGTATTTCCAAAAGTTAGGGACTGTCCCATTATGAAAGTGACCACTACCTTAACTTGGACAGCAGACTTCCACTTTATGACAAAAATAGAACATTTTTGGTTAAACAGAAGCCAAATTCAACTATGTAACTGAAGTAAACATTCCATTGAAAGACACATGTTGCTAGGATGAGCACATCTTTAACATCTCCTGGTAACACTGAATAAAGAACAATATTAAATAACACAAAGTCATTTTATATTTCCATCTATTTATTGAACTTCATCTATCTCTCTCAACCTTAAGTATTTACATTGTTTTATAATTATCACTCTTTTTGTCCGGTACATGGTAGGTCTTCAGTGTACTTATGTGATTATCAAAGAAACCCTATGAGATAGAAATTACTAAATCTTTGTTAAGAGAACTCTGGAAAAAGTAGGCCAAAGTTACACACAATTAAGGGATCAGACTGCAGTTTCATTCTCAGCCTACCTATCCAGAGTCGTGTTTCTTCCATGGTTTTACTGTGGCATCCACATGATAAGGGAAAAGTACAAAACATGAAATTACACAAACTGAATGTTATTTATTACTCATCCTGCAAGTAGCTTGATGCTTTCAAATAAACCACTGACCAGATTTGGGTCTCTGCTACTTTCCTGAATTTTTTGCTGTTTTTTGTTTGTTTTAAGAAATTAGACTCATCAATTTCCAATCTGTTTTTGTCAAATATTAAATCTAGATAGAGCACAATGAAATTCATTGTTCATGTCTCCTGATACACAATGTCATGTAAGAAATTTCTTTCAAAATATAAAGCCTCCCAATTACATGTTTCTAATAAGATGTAGATAAAAATAAGACTATAATTTTAAAAGTAAAATCATAAAGCGGTGAAACTTAAGAATGGTTGCAGTATTTAGAAGACAATATCGTGTGATCACATTAAACCTCTGGTACAACTCCATACAGTAATATTCTCTAGCTCTTTCTTTGTCTTGATTTTTTGTTTCATATATATATATGTGTGTGTGTGTGTGTGTGTGTGTTTTATAAAATTTGTTTTATATTCATAAAATATATGGCAGATATAGATATAGATATAGATATCTCTGCCATTCGACCAGCACGGGCTTCATGAAAGAAGGTTCGGTTCATAAGAAATTGCTAGTGAGTTTTAAATTAAAGAGACAGACTCTCATTACCTTTAATATCAGCTCCGAGGTGGCTTCTCCTAGCTCCCACCTCCAGCTACGTAATGCGGTGGCGAGGTTTACAGAAGAGTCTAGCGAGAGAGGAGAGAGAGAGAGAGAGAGAGAGAGAGAGAGAGAGAGAGAGAGAGAGAGAGAACACACCAGGGAGTGAGCTTTTATTGGGGAACAAAAAATTCCAGGGAAAATCCTATCCAATGAAGATTAAGGGGGGCATCCCAAGGTCAAGGACAACGATTGGGTCTTCAGGTCAATGGCCAGGCACGCCTCTGCACAGACAAGCCCTCGAACCTGGGAAAGGGTGGGGAAGGCTCAGAAACAGCTGTGTCTAAGCGCCTATCACCCAGTCAGGGAGGTAACTCAAATCACGTGTGAGGATGGCTTCCCACAGATATCTTCATAATAATTCACTCCTTTACTTAATATATACTACCTGAGATCTTTTGTGAAATGAGAAAAAAAAACAATGTCCTCTCCCTTTTCTTAAATTATGTAATCAACATAGCCAATCAGATGAACTGCATTTAACACCATCACTGGTCAGCCAATGAGTTCACAATTCTAGCAGAATCACAAGTCAAAGAGAGTGGTTATTTTTAAATAAACACATGGATTTTTTATTTTTGAAACAACATTTATTATAAGGAAGTGATAATGTGCTTGATTGACCATCAAAACACAAACACACACACACACACACACACAGTAACAGAATCACATTAATATCTGTTGATAAAAGCATTTTAAATGAAGTGGGACAAAATCAGTGAAAGCAGATACCTGGCACAGAACAATCAAAACAGCTGGTTGATTGGGTTTTTCCATCAGTAATTAACGACTATATATGAATAATTTCAAAATTAAAATGCAGAAAGAACCTAAAACAGATGCAAACTTTGTACTCTTATTTGCAAAGCAAGTTTTAATCTCATGCTTTTTTATTGCATTGTTTTGGAATCATTTGAAGACCATATATTATTCAAAATAACTGCATTTCATTTTTGCTTAACTATGTGGGAATTGCATGTAACAAAGCTTCCACCAGCATGCAAGTGATTACTGTATTCTAATTTATTAGAAAATTGCTTCATGGCAAAATTTTCCTGGTCTTTCCACATCCTGAAATGTATAGTTTAATATATACAATTGTATTTGCCAAAGATAAAATTTTTAAAATAATAAGCTAAGTTTTGATTTTCAATTCTACCCTTTTTAAAAAAGTATTTATTGAGTTGTAGATGAACACATATAGTACCTTTATTTTTTTATGTGGTGCTAAGGTTAGAAACTAGTACCTCGAACATGCGAGACAAGTGCTTTACTGCTGAACTACAGCCCCAGCCCCTCAATTCTACCTTTTATAAAAAGTATATTTTTAGTTGTAGATGGACACAATACCTTTATTTTATTTATTTATTTTTATGTGGTGCTGAGAATCAAACCCAGTGCCTCACACATGCTAGGTAAGTGCTCTACTACTGATCCACAACCCCAGCCCACTCAATTCTACCTTTTCATGACCAATTGTATAGACTTCTGAACTGAAGGTTCATTTTTAAAATAATTTTAAGTTAAAAACATTTTTATTGATGTTTGGACTAAGAAAGTATTGAATTATAATACCTGTTCATTCTTCCAAATACAATGATGAGTTTTTTCATTTTTCTTATAATCTTTGAAATGATAGATACAGGCTTTCTCCTGAAGTATCTGTGTGTGGATAAGTATTTTATAAGAAGTTCTGTAGAATCAGAAGTAAAATCTCAAGTAGTCATTCTATGAAAAGTACCCAAGTGAGGATCTTTCCTCGTCAAAGCCCTCCTGCAGGGAACAGGAGCTCACTGACATCCTAGGGGTGAAAATTGTTGTGGCCTGAGGCATTTGTTTGATCTGGTTGCCAATGTGCTAAAGATATACTCTACATGTGACTCTTGGGATGTAATTGGTGTTTATTGCACTAGTGTTTATTGTTGATATACAGAACCAGCTAACTCTTCCAAAACAAAGTCTAATTTTTTTTAAAGAATGCAAAATATCATCAATTCAGAATGATGTAAAAGTACTCTCCTAACGTAAATTCTAGTTATGGTTAATATCCTGAGTGTGATGTAGGGAACACCTGGCTTGGTCAAAGTACATCTAACTTTGTCAGGCTACTTGTTCTATAAAACAAGTTTCTTCTTCTATGACATGTGCAATAGTCCACTTTGCATCACCATAATCAAAAGACTGACTTAGAGGAAGAAAATTTATTTTGGTTAAAGGTTCCAAAGGCCAGTGCATGGCTGGCTGACTCCATTGTTCTAGGCTCAAAGTGACACAGATAATTATGGTGGAAGTGGGTGGCAGTGAAAAGCTGCTCACCTCATGACAGGAAGCATAAAGAGCAAAGGGGACACAGAGAAAATGGACCCTTCCAGGGCATGCACCTGGCATCCTATTGCCCTGTCCCACCTGCCTAAAGTTAGCACACGGTCAGTCCACATAAATTAAGATGAACTGATTAGGATACAGCTCTCACAATCCAATCCTTTCACCTATAAGCATAGTTGCATTAACCCAGCAGTTGGGGGAGATACCACATATTCAAACCCTAACAACATCCAACCACACTCTAATGGTCATTGTGAAGATGAGTGTAAAGTAGGCATGCAATTTGTTTTACTCAATGCATGAAATTTAATAAATATTCAATAAATAATCAATTAGCATTTAAACTTTCTTTGTAGATCATTTTCACAAACAGAATCCTATCATTTTTTGCTAGTAATTAAGCTAACTCTTTCACATTCTTAGCTTCTATTTTTAGGATCATCTTTTGTCTTTTTTGAATTATATACTAAAGAACAAATTAGATAAACTAGTATAAGGGATATCAGACCATAATCATTGAAAGAGCAGTTTTCATGTGATTTATGACAATTATGAAACCTATATCAACCCAGGACAGTGAGAGCAATACAATGGAGGCAGGATAGGATTCTTATAAAATTTGTAGTCTAATCTTCCATAAGTTACTAGAAAAAAAAATGGGGTTTTGTGATCCTGATCAAAGATTTTTCCTACTTAATATATTTCAAATGATTTTTGCTTAAATATGTATGATCTACCTATGATAAAAGGGAGACATATGTCAATCTGGTGCCTCCTCTAGCAATATGTACTTGTATTAGATTTAGTAAGGTATTTCAATGTAACAACATTGGTAAAATCTACAGATATAGATGCTTTCTAGAGAAAAGGATATTTAATGTTTATTGCTTTCTGAGATGATTAAAAATATAGTTATATTTGCAGCAATACTGGTAATTTTGTGTATCTAAAATGTATCTTTAGAAGACAATATTTATATAACTAATTTTTTGATCCTTCAGATGGAAGTGATGGCACTTTCTCCTTAATGCATTAAAATAATATAAGAAAATAATGGTAATTTTCTCTGAAAAAAATTACTTCTGTATTTTAATATCTCAAAATCTAAAACTATGGAACTCATAGAGAAAGGATGTATGAGGAGCCAAAGTGACTAGAGAGATCTATTATTATTGGTTTCATTCTGAGTACATATGCTCTCTAAGCACTTAGAACTGTTCTATTTTTGATCAATGAATTAGACACTTAAATCAAACTCTCTCTAATCTATCTTTTCGTTGTTCAGCTCTTTCTCTTACAAATGAAAAACTTCATCACATCTATACTAAAGTTAAAATGAAATTTCAGAGTTTTTATGTGATCATAAAAACATGTATGTTTCCAGACATATATATTTATAATCAATATTTGTAGAAATATCAAATATTTCAAGTATCTTAATTCTCATTAATTGAAGTCACGTTTATAATACTCATTCATGTTGTAGTAAATTATAGTTAATCTTACTGTAATAGGAATAATGATGATCAATTAAAACAAATGGTATTCAGAATAAGAAAAATTACTTGACTAGAGGGATCAAGATGGCAGAGTAGAGAAAGTAAATTTACAAAATGCGGCATGGCATGTTACTAGGAAAGTGGACAAACAGCTTCTCTTTGAGGTCAGTTTAAAAAAAAATCCTACTTGGATTTAATACTGGACTCTCGGGGACACAGAAGTTAGGATAGGAAAAAAATAAATAAATAAAAGAAAAATCTCACTACTAGCACCAGCTAAGATGCAGACCACTATGGGCAGATCAGAGAGAGACTAAGAGTGCCCATATTTTAAGTATCACCGAGGCAAGCATTGAAGTGAAGAGGAGGGTGATCTGAGATATTGCCAGCCAATCTAGTGGGTGAGCTGAACTTTGTTTTTGTGTGAGTAGCGTGCTGCAATCTCTCAGTGACCTGGAGAAAGAAGGATCAGCTACCATCTTTTTTTTTTTTTTTCTTGCTGTCCTAGGTGCCTAGTGGGTGTCAGTCCAACCCAAGGAACCCAAACCTGAGTAATTCCAGCTGGGTCCAAAAACCTGGCCAGGTTCACCACATGACCTTGATAGACTATGACAAAAAAAAATAAAATAAAATAAAACAGGTGAAATTCATTTGTGAACAGTGTTGCACCTAGGAGAATTTTAGACACTCAGACCCAAGAGATTCTGAGCCCAAAGGGGAGCCATGAGAGGCAGACGAAGGCCAAGGACTGGCTTGTCTGCCACTGGAAGCAGCCAGGCTCTGGAGGAGTGCTGATTTATAAGCTTCACCAATCATTAGTCCATGAAGCACGAGTTAGTGGGGGTGTCTAGCTAGACCCAAGCCCCACCTCTAGGAGCTCTGCTTCTGGCAAACACTTCACAGAACTCTAAAGCCATCCCTGCCATCCCTTTCTGTGAGTGGAGTAGATAGTACCTTCTAACCTGTCCCACCTCATAGTGCTGAGAAGCAAAGCTGAGAATGGTCAACAATGACAAGCTTCACAAGAAGAAGGAATCAACAGCCCCCAACTGCTACTCTTGCAAGTAATATATACCTCAAGGAAAGAAATAAAAAAAAAAACAGAAAGAAAGACAATTGGAAACTGACAACCAACATATATTATAGACATTTTTCAACCATCAAAATGATCTTCCATCAAGAGTTTATATATATTTTATTTTAGTGTGCTGAATGGTCCACAGACATTTGAACATATGCATATTTTTCTCACTCTTCTTATTTCAAGCATTTTTTGAAGGTAGTTATTTTCTTGACTCTGTCTTTTGAGGACTAGGGTTTTTGAGTAGTATATCTTGGTTTTGTTTTATATTTTTTGTTTTTTTTTTTTTATTTTATGTTGTTCTTCTCTTATGTATTTCCCTTGATTCCCTTGCTATTTTCTTTTGCTAAAAGCCAAGTTCTATTGTTCTCTCTTTCACACTTCCTTTAACTACTTATGACTACTCTCTCTTTCTCATCTTCCTTCTCAGTTATTACATTTTCCACTAAAATAAAAAAAATCGTGAAGTTGTGGACAAATGTCTAGAGATTTATGAGCTACCCAAATTGAATGGGCAGCCTATAGAAAATTTAAACAGATCACTTTCAAGCAATGGAATTGACGATGCCCCCTTAAAAGCCTACCAAGAAAGAAAAGCCGAGAACCAGATGGATTCTCACTCAAGGTCTACCAGACCTTCAAAGAAGAATTAACACTATCCTTCTCAAACTAAACCATGAAATAGAAAATGAGGCAAAAGTTCCAAACTCATTCTATGAAGCTAGTATCACTATGATTCCAAAACCAGACAAAGAGACATCAAGGAAAAAAAACTTTAGACCAATATCCCTCAATAAACATAGATGTGAAAATTTTCTCGAAGATTCTGGCAAATTGCATACAAAAGAATATTAAAAACACACTGTACCATAATCAAGTGGGCTTTATACCAGGGATGCAAGGTTGGTTCAACATACAGAAACCAATAAATGTAATACACCTTATCAATAGACTTAAAGACAAGAATCATATGATTATCTCAATAGATGCAGATAAAGCATTTGACAAAATACAGCACCTCTTCATGTTCAAAACAGTAGAAAAACTAGGAATAGTAGGATCATACCTCAACATTGTAGCAGCTATCTATGCTAAGCCCAAGGTCAACATCATTCTAAATTGAGAAAAATTGCAAGTATTCCCTATGAAAACTGGAACAAGTCAGGGACGTCCTCCTTCACCACTTCTATTAAACATAGTATTTGAAACTCTACCCAGCACAATTAGTTGAGAGAAAGAAATCAAAAAGATACAAACAGAAAAAGAAGAGTTTAAATTATCCCTATTTGCCTATGACATGCTCCTTTGTTAGAAGACCCAAAAAACTATACCAGAAAACTTCTAGAACCCATAAATGAGTTCAGCAAAGTAGTAGGATATAAAACTATCACCCATAAATTATTGTGTTCATATATATCAAAGATGAATCCAGAAGAAAACTATCCCATTCACATTAAACTCCAGTAAAATACCTGGGCATCAGTCTAACAAAAGAGATAAAAGATCTCTACAATGAGAACTAGAGAAGAATAAAAGAAATTGAAGAAGACCTTAGAAGATGGATTGATCTCCCATGTTCTTGAACAGGCAGAATTAATATTATCAAAAAGGTCATATGCTCAAAAGCTCTATCAAAGTGAGAAAAGTGAATCAGGAGGCATCACAATACCAGACCTTAAATAGCACTACCATGCTATAGTAACAAAAAAAAGCAAGGTATTGGTACCAAAACAGACATGAAGACCAATGAAACAAAATACAAGACACAGAGACAAACTCACATACATTTGTCTCATACTAGACAGAGCTGCCATGAACATATATCGGAGAAAAGACAGCCTCTTCAACAAATGGTGCTTGGAAAACTGGAAATTCTTATGTAGAAGAATGAAATTGAACTCCTATCTCTCACCCTGCATAAAACTCAACTCAAAGTAGATCAAAGATGTAGACATTAGATCACAAAACCTACAACTACTAGGAAAAATGTTAGACCCAACACTTCATCATGTCAGCTTAGGAACCAACTTCCTCAACAAGACTTTGAAAGTGCAAGAAGTAAAATCAAGAATCAATAAATTGGATAACCTTAAACTAAAAAGCTTCTTCACAGCAAGGGAAACAATTAAGAACATGAAAGAGAGCCTACAGAATGGGAGAAAATCTCTGCCACCTGCTCCTCAGATAAAGCATTAATCTACAGGATATATTAAAAAAAAAAACCCTCATAAAACTTAATGCCAACAAAACCAAATAACCCAATAAATGGGCAAAAAATAGCACAGATAATTCACTGAAGAAATACAAATGGTCAACCAATATATGAACAATATGGCCATTCCTCTCTCACAATTAGAAAAATGTAAACTAAAACTACACTGAGATTTCATCTCCCTTCAGTCCGAATGGCAATTATAAAGAATGCAAGAAACAATAAATGTCTGTAAGGATGTGGGGAAGGAGGTACACTCTTACATTGCTGTGAGACTCCAAACTTCTGCAACTACTCTGGAAAGTAGTGTGAAGTTTCCTCAAATAACTTGGAATAAAGCCACCATTTGACCCAGTTATTCTATTCCTTGCTATGTACCCAAAGGACTTAAAAATAATATACTACACTGATGCAGCCACATCAATGTTTATAATAGCTCAGTTTTCAATAGCTAAACTATGGACCCAACCAGGTGCCCTTCAACAGATGAATGGCTGAAGAAAGTGTGAGGAAAGCGGGGTGGGAGGGAAAGGGAGGGGGGAGAGGAGTAACAAAGATGGTGGAATGTGATGGATATTATTATACAAAGTACATGTATAAAGACTTGAATTGGGTGTCAACATACTTTATATACAAACAGAGATACAAAAAGTGTGGCATTTATGTTTATTAAGAATTGTAATGCAAAAAAAAAATAGTGTTACCTTAGATTAGGTAGATGGAAGTGAAAGGAGGAGAAGGCAGGGGATGTAGGGATAAGAAAAATAGTAGAATAAAACAGGCATTATTACTGTATGTATGTATGTGACTGTATGACCAATGTGATTCTACAATATGTATTCTCAGAAAAATGAAAAATTATATCCCATCTATGTATGATACATCAAAGTATATAAGTGCATTCTACTGTCATGTAGAACTAAATAAAACAAATAATAAAAAAGAAAGTGGCATATATATAAAATATACATTTTATATATATATATATATATATATATATATGGTTTTATATATAAACATATATATATTGGAATATTTATAAACTATAAAAAATAATGACTTTATGACATTTGATGAAAAATGGATGGATCTGGAGACTACTACGCTAAACAAAATAAGCCAATCCCAAAATACCAAAGATCAAATTTTCTCTCTGATATGTGGATGCTAACACACAACAAAGGAGGAGGATATTAATAGAAGTTCAGTAGATTAGACACAGGGGAATGAAGGGAAGGGTTGGAGGAAAAGAATAGTAAATACAGTGGAACGATTTTGACATAAATTTCCTATGTACACATATGTCTATATTACAGTGTATCTCCACATTATATACAACCACAGGACTGGGATTCTAATTAGAATAAGAAATATTCCATGCTTGTATAAATAAGTTAATTTATATGCTACAGTCATGTGGAACAAAAAAAAAGAACAAAAAAATTTAATCAACTTATTCATATGTCTCCTATGTTTTTATAAGTGAAATGTTTTTCAGACCTTATGACAGAAAATTGTTTGTCATTGAAGTATGGATGGTAGACAGAAATAGTTGTAGAGATTGACTCATTTTGCTCAGTAAGTTTATTGGTTATAGTAGGGAAAATTGTCTTCAACATTTCCTGGGAATTTTCTTACCTAGCAATGTTGAGATTAAAGATCAAGAATATTTTTAAAAATTATATGGAGGATTGTAGATTATGTTCTTTCCCCAACTCCTTTCTTCATCAGCTCTCTCTCTCTCTCTCACACACACACACACACACACCAGCATTGTGATCCCCATATACAAAATCTTTGAGTGTCTTTTATCTCTTTGACTAGATTTATAGACAATAAAATAGTGTCATGTGATGAAATGTAGTTTAGTTTATGCATGGAAAATACAACATAGAAAATTACTACCTATATATTGTTTTAAAAGAAGGATTAGTAGTAATATAGGAGATCTAGAAAAATAGAAAGAGTATAATAATCAAGCAAGTGGTAAGCAATTGGACTGATGATAGAGACTACACGTTTCTGTTATTGTATTTCAAATTATTTATAATTTTCATTTCTCCAAATCTCCATTCTCTGATTAGTCTATTTATTTGCAGATGGTATGATTGTTTCCAAATTTCTAAGATTCTGTGCTTATGGTATAGCTTATTTATATCAGGACAGCTGACATCAACAGCTGGTTTTCCCTCAAATAGACTTAGTCAATAGTTTTTCATTTCAATCAATTCTGATCATCTGATTGACTATAATAGAATAATTTTATAGAACATCTCAGGAGTTTTCTTTGTACTGAAATTAAAATTGATAAAATTTAGAAATAAAAATTTGGTAAATATCACATGCCAAAACTTATTATTAAGATGAAGATTAATGGTATTAAAAAGAAATTTTTACTGATTTTTATAAAATAAACAGTTATCTTGTGATCTTCTAAAATTTAATTGCAGAAAACACATGATCTAAGAAAAAATAACATATAAGAAGTGATCCATAGTCACATGTCTCTCTAATCACAGCCAGGAAAGTTACTGATTATAAAGATTTATGATTGAGCTCAAACAGATAATTCAAAATAAACTCCCCATCTCATGGTCCACAACCTTAATCCCTTTTTCAAAGATTCCTGTCCTCTTTTATAAGTAAGGTAACAGATATATAGGTTTCAAGAATTAAGACCTAGTTATTTTTGAGGGAACATTTTTCAGTCAATCCCATAAAGTGACTATGAGATATTCAAGTTGACACACTAGATGTGTGTAATACATGTATCATCTGTAGAAGTTATACTTGTCATCTGATACTTCCTAAAACTAGGAACATACTTATTGAAATATGCTTTGCTTATAACATTTCTTAGATTAATTCCAGAGCTATTTTTTAAACTGAACAAGGAGAAACAATATAAATGTATAATAAAACACTGTAACTGAATTGAGTAATATCTAGTCCTTTAAAACATCTAAGCATACCTAGAAATGTTAACTGACACATTTTTCTTAAATCACAAACTAAGCAAAAAACAAAATCTATTCCAACTTCCATCAATATTATTTTCCTCTTCTGTGCCATGGTTAGGCCATTTTATGATATGGTCGACTGTCTTCTGCATTGATAAACCTGTTAATGGATGTGTGGATATGACTCACATGTAGAAAGGATGAATACTTCTGGGCCTACACTGCCATTTACTTCATTACTGCCATTTCCCCTTAAGGGACACATTGTAAGGGACCTAAATGGTCCTCTGAGGTAAGCTGGAGTAAGGTATGCACTTTATCCTTTCTTGGCATCTCCACAAAATTCCTACATATTAGAAACAAGCTTGATATTTACTAGTGTACACCTCTCTAGATAGTCTATTCTGTGACTTCTGAAGCAGGGACATATTTCCTTTGAAATATGTATACATTATTTGCCTTCAGAAAAATGTGGGGAGCAAGCAGTTTAATTGTCAAACTACTGAAGGCAAATGTAACCCTCCCAAAAACAAATTGACTATTTGTGGATCAACTTCTTTATTTGATAAGGGGAGGGAAATTTTGTAACAACAAGAAACATTTTTCTGGTTAGACTGATGACTAGGACAGTATTTGTGCCTACCATCAATGAATTACTTAGACATCTTCACTGTCAGAACCACAAATTATCTCTACATTTGTGAATTTTCCTCAAGGATAACATATCATAAAAACACTAATTCACAATGTGTAATTTCTATGCTAATTATTCTTTTCAAAATTTTTTTGTTGCTTAAGCTAGTGATTCTCATAATTAAATGTGCTTCAAATATATCAGAAGGACTTTCAAAATTTCTGATTCAGTAACTCTGTGTATGAGCCTTAAAACTTGCATTTCTCAGTCTCTAGATAATACTAATGGTTATAATAGAGAAAAACAAATAAGATATTGAGGATCTCCTACTCATATTATGATGATATCTCAATAGATGTTTACCTACCTTAATCCGAATAGGAGCAACATGTTTAAGACTATAGCTGATATATGTGTCAAGAAAGAGATTGAGATCTGAGAAGAACGAGGAAATAAAGGGTGTGATGTACATTATATATTCTCTGTATTCTCTCTTCCCATATGTGTGATTTTATATACAACACGCATCATACCTAAGTATGTGTAGGCATATAAGCATAATGTGTGACTACAAGCAAGAAAGTAGAAATATAAATAAAAATATATAGAACAGAATCATCTTTTTGCTCCTTAACTAAGAGATAATCAACATTAACTAAAGAACAGTATATTTTCTTGTAATGCCCTAAAGACGTTTCCTTTATAGTTCGCTCAGGAGAAAAATACAGTAATGCATCTGTCTCATCTAGCCAATGAGAGATCATCTGATATGTTGATCTTAGAAATGTGGGATGAACCTAGCTCAATGACCTCAACTAATCAGACTTAAGAATAGCGAAGTCTGGATTCTGTGCAGAACCTAGAGAGGTAAAAGAATAGAAGAAGGAGGAGGTTCAAGTATTAAGGGGATACTAGAAACCCACTTTAAGAAGGTTGTGTCTTGGCTGTAAGGAGGTAGGAGGACAGAAACCAAAACCCTTTCTATCACATCCTGGACTCTGAATGTTTGGGATCAATTGTGAATGATAATGGGTCTTTCTGTTAATGGCCTATGTGTGCTGTGAGTCCTGCCAAATACTGTGTGCATAATGGAAAGGTTATGCTTTCGTGCACTATCACCCTGAGCTCTTGACCTGTGGTGTGATAATCAAAATCCTCACTTGTAAGTCTGCCATCAAATTAGTCAAGCACACTACACCATTACCTCCAAATTGTTAATGGAGGTGTGCCAGAGAGTGAGAGGCAATCCAGCCAACAGCAATGATTCCAGAAGTACACACTCTGAGAAAATGATGTTATATAGACCATTGGGCAGTGTCAAATTCAAGACTAAGTGAATCAGTGATGAGAATCAATCAGGGCCAAGTTCCACTGCCCCAGATGTGAATACTGAAAGCAAGAAGCACACTTTATAGTGTCTAGTTTTCTACCAGAAATCTTCAGACATTATTAACATAAAAAGAGTATAAAAGCCAGAGTTTATATAAAACTGTGGTTTTAGGAAAAGCTCCTTGACTGTCCTTTTTTTTTTTTTTTTTTTTACCAAGTTCCACTGCTTTACTCTTTTGTAGGAGAAAAATAAAGAAAGAATACCTGTTCCATATATCTGTACCTCTGAATGGGCAACTTTGGTAGAGTTTACTCAGCAGATTGGCAATATTTAACAGACTTCTTAAATGCTGTACATTTCAGATCTGAACCTTAACCAGTTAGTAGGAGGTAACATCTTAACCCTTGTAATATCTTACTTGATGAGTGATTTGGTAGCATTGAGATATCAGTTATATAAGAGTTTAGGCAATGTGATTTATGGTGGATTTATATATTTCTATTGTTGGGACTTTGGGCCATATTTTATCCCTTTGACCATTGTAGGACATGGGGGTCTTAGTAGTTGAGATCAGTCACATGGGAATTTGGCCCACGGGACTGACTTTCTACAAACACCCTGGAAACCAAGACTCAGATGAGCTTCCCTAGTCAACAACAGTTGATATGTACTGCCAAACATCATTGGTGGGGGTATTAAGTGTTATTGATACCAGCGATGAGAATCAATCAAGGCTAAGTTCCATTTCCCCAGATGTGAAGATTGAACACCCAAGAAACACCCAGGCAAGCATAGACAACAAGTTTAATTTAATAAGAAAGACTTCTCTGCAGAGAAGGGGATCCAGTGCTAGTATCTCAGCAAGTGGAGGTGTCCTGCCCCTTTTATACCTTTTGGAATTCCTTTATTCTCATAGCCTCTCCCCCACCCATTTTGAGAACATGACTCCTGGCCAAAGTGACTTGTGACCAAAAGGTGGGCCAAAAGTAGAGTGATCCAAAGGCTGGAAAGAGGCCACCCAGAGGTTCAGGCAGAAAGGGAACATTCATTAAAGTCCCTTGAAGGGAGAAACATTTCCCTGAAACAGGTCATTTTGACAACAAGTTGCAGCATGGAGAAGGGTTCTGGCATTTCATATTCTCCTGAATCAGCCCCTATCTTTCTGACTCAGTCATTTATTACCTACACTGTCTTTTTGTCCCCCAGCCTCATTATCACTGCAAATCCACTGAGAAAGGACAACTGGAAATGTAGGTTGGGTCTTTTCTGGACTCTTCCATGAATATCTTGTCTCTTTGCAAATTTTAAGCTACTTATTTTCACTGGGGTAAACTATAAATGTGTGTATTATATTTTATGATTTCTGAGTCCTTCTAGTGAATCATTGAACTGACAATTGTCTCGGGGTACAAAATTGTCCTAGGTACAAAATAAATTTAAAAAGTTTCCCTACAGTGATAGAAAGATGGATCATAAGTGTTTTCGGCAGAATCAGTGGAAGAATTCACTATAATGTGAATATGACAATACACTACAAATACATTTATCCATACAACAAAAATTTATTGACTGGCTTCAGGCAACTAAGATGTAAAGTTTAAAAATTTTAATGTAAACATTTTTATCTATTCATTAAATTGTTTGTTGGTTATGGTGGTATTTATGGACTTGTTTATTTAGATCTGAATCTAAATAAACAAATATGCCTGAATCTTTCACAGTGGATATTTGCTATGTGAAGTAATGGCTGAGCATGAGGAAGCAGAGCCTAAATTTCCAAGAGTAGTAACAGATGAACCTGTGTGACATACACCCTGCATTACCAGGAAAGACAGGACAAGGTCTTCCCATTTTGCAATAATAAGGTAATAGAGAAAGGTAAAGTCAATTGAAGATGACACTAGGTGAGGGGAAATCACCTCCATGCCTCTTTTCAACTAGCAAAGCTGGTTTTAGGACCTCAGCTGGACCAGGTGTCTCAGAGAACAAGTCAGCCTCTCTGGACATCTTACTACCATTACCAAAAATTGTCATAACAGACAGACATTCAAGTGTATGAGACTGTGGGGTGGATGGTGCTCCCAAGAGAGTTCAAAGTGCACAACTAGAAGAAGGGGCTCCATGCTTTGCTTCTCTGCATAAAACCTTCATTGATTTTTTTTTTCCAGATTCATTAACCTCATAGGTATGAGAACTCTGATTCAAATTCAGAATTTAAATTGCCTTTAAATATTGGGTTTGGCTTTGTTTTTTACCACTTTTATTTCTTTTCAGAGGTATCAGGTGTGAATAATTAGAAACAGATGTTTTAGAAACTGTCAAGACATGACAAAAAATCCAAGGTCAAAACCTGACTCTAGTTTATTGTGAAGTTTGACTTTGTAATACTGATTAGGGTCAATAATTGTCCAATTTCTGTGTGGAATTTACTGATAATTGCAGTGGCATGTGTGAGTTAACAGAAATACATAATGCATTTATTAATTGCTCCTGAGCTGATTTCTGTGCTAATTAATATGAGTGTATTATAGAGGGCAATAAAAAATCAGTAACCTCTCAAGTACATTGCCTAAGAAATACCTGCTGCAAGTAAGTTTCATTTACTGGATGATATAAAAGGAATTCTATAAAATACTACATATACTTATACTCATATAATTTTAGTTCTAATGTTAAATTTGTGTTTTTTAAAATTTTTGGATTCTAGTGGTAAATTATCAGTTAATTTTATTTTTAGAAGTATATTGTTTATGCTTCTACTCATTTCTCTATATCTATTCCCTACTCATATTTCCTTAATGCTTAATATGGACCTTCATGTGTTATATTCTTTTGAAATGTATGCTTTAGTTTTTTGATTTACTAAAATTGCACTTTGCTTGATAATTTTTCTATGTAATAAATTTTTACTCAATATTGTTCAAATGTTTTATCAGACTGTTTGTCAGACAAGTAGCTTCTTTGGCATTTAAATACCTTTGAGTATTTCATTATTTGTATCTTGTCCATGCTTCAGTAATGACACCCAGGATTTTGCTCTACTTCTTAGTACTAGGCAGAGTTGAAATTAACATCTCACTGTTGGCTTGTTTGGGAAATAAAAGGAATCCCTCTGTGATTTCTGAGCCATGAATTATAAGAGCACTTACATTATCTAATACTGTCAAGTTGCTTTTCAGTGTGGCTGCAACACTATAAATTCTTGAGAGCTGAGCAAGATGGTTTCTGTTTTCTGGAAATTTGGCAGTATCAACCTTACTAACACTTATTCTGAACTCTAAACAACTTAAGCATCTTTCTCTTTTTAATTATTTACTCGTGTTCTTCTTTTTGAACTTTGTGTTTCTTTGGCCTATATCTGTATTATGTTTTTCACTTTGTTGATTTCATCAGGACTTCTTTGTATTATAGATATCACTATAATATTATTGTAAATGTTTAAAATGTATTTTTCTTATATTTTGAATCTCTTAAATTTGCATAAGCTAAATTTTATTGGACAGAAATTCTGGACTTAATTAGAAAAACTTAACTGTGATTAACTGAACTCTAGTATTTATTTATTATTTGTGATTTGTTTTGACAAGGCTGAAGTAGTCTTTTCCCAATCCTAAGATAAAAATAAATATTTTACATATTTACTTTATTACCTTTATATTTTTTACACAAGTTTTACATTCACTTGGAGCTAGGCTTTTTAAGAAATACAATTAAAATTTTACTCTCCTCTGTGCATCAAGCTTTTTTCCCCTAGCATCACATATTAAATGCTTGAATACTTTTCGTTCCATATGTGATATCTTATATTTCCTATAAAGATACTTATGCATGTTTCAGAGATTTATGTATCTTTACTTTGCCTTTCTGCTCCTCATCCATGGGCATACTGCCTTTTTTTGGAATATTTTTATAACATATGTTTTCATATCTAGTAGTGCAAGTTCTACATAGTATTTATTATTTTTCATAGTTAACATACATCCTTGTGGACTGTTGTAACTTTAAAAAGCTTTAAAATTCTTGGACATATGAAACATTAATATAATATTTACCCCAATAAGCATTTATTATTACTTTTTCATCTATTTTTATAAGTTAGATTAATATAGAAAAAAATTATACTGTTAACTACTTTTTGATTGCTCTGGGATTTTTTTGATTACTATAAATAATGTTACTATGAATAATTTTTTCATGGTACTTATGTGTAAGAGTTTCTGGAATGGATAGGAAAAATGCTACAATTTGGACATGGATCTATGTAAGCTGGGTTGTAATAGATAGCATCAAATTATATTACGGGGTAACTGTAGGAAGCACTATGCTCAGTAGTAGTGTATGAATGTTCCCCATGATACGTATTTTGCCTCATTCACATTGTCAAACATTTAAACACTTTGCCAATATACTATGTATGAAGAGTTGTTCTACACTGTGGTTTTATTTGCATTTTCTGGATTGCTAATATTATTGAACATCTGACCAAATTCCTGGATGATCTCAAGCAGAGCTGCCAGATTTACTTGACCATCTGCCTAACCAGAGACTCCTATTTCCATAAGGGAGAAATAAGTCATGGAATATTGGAATTGCTGTGGAATCACATTTGAGTCTAAAACTAATATGGAAAACTTGTCAGACAACAGACATTTTCTGTTTTGATCAAAACTTATTTTTATAAAAGCCAATTGTGAAAATAGAGAAAAGAAATTGCTAAAACATTGCATTTCCATATACTCTGTATGTTATCTCCCTTATTTTTTCTTGCAGAATGTTACATTGCTACAATTAGTGAAACCATATTGATACCTATCTTAGTTCAAATTGCTATAAGAATATATGTCAGACTGGATAATCCTTTAGCAACAGAAATTTATTTTTTAGTTATGGAGGCTTATAATTTTAAGATGTGTTTTCCAGAAGATTTAGTCTGGTCAGGGTCCATTCCTCCTAGAAAATGCCTTCTTTTATTTTTACATGTGACAGGGGAAGAGAGCTCTCTGGGGCCTCTTTTACAAGAGCAATAACCCCATTCATGAAGATGGAGTTTTCGTGACTTAATCGCACTCTGATAGTCTTACCTTCTAACACTATCACCTTCATGATGTGGTTTTGCTATGATTTGCATCTGAAATGTACCCCAAAGTCTCATGTGTTGAAGTGTTGGTCCCCAAAGCAGCAAAATTAGAGGTGAGGAATCGTGGAAGTGATTGGATCATGAGGGTTTTGATCTCTTTAATGGATTAATCCATTGAGGAATTCATGAATGAGTGGACTACTGGGAGATGGTGGAAGCTAGGGGGTGGGACCTAATTGGAATAAGTTTGTTCTCAGAGGTATGCTCTTGGGAGTATAACTTGTCCTCAGCCCCTTCCTTGCTCTCTGTCTCTCTGGTTCCCAGCCACAATGAGGTGAACAACTCTGCTCCACTACATCTTCTCTACCACAATGTTCTGCCTCATCATAGACCCATAACAATAATGGAGCCAGCTGACTATAAATTAAAATTTCTGAAACATTGAGACAAAATAAATCTTTTCTCCTCTCAGTTGTTATTTTCAGGCATTTTGTCACAGCAATATAAAGATGACAGACACAGGATTCAACATGGTTTTGTGAGGATGTAAATATTTGGAGCACAGCAATATTTTATTCTTTATGAAATACAGATTTAATTTTAACCTAATATCTTTTTTATTTCCTCAAGATCTAATTGTTAGTTGCTAAGTCTTATAAAGTCTCTCTTTACCATGGCAGTAAGAATTTCCCCATTTTGGTGAGCTTGACATTTTGAGAAGTTCTGTTGATGTACTTCTAAGGATATCCTATATAGGAATTTGTTTAATGTTCTCCCCATTCTTATATTGAGATATGGATTTTTGAAAGGGATATAATGGTGAAAATTGACATATAAATAACATTATAAAAAGGATAGATACTATCAATATGATTTATCACTTTTGATCTTTTTCATCTCAGTGGCCATATTCTTCCATTGCAAAGGAAGACAGTATGCACAATTCAAAATTGGGTGTTTAAAGTGACTTTATATCTTTCATAAAATAAACCCAAAATGGTTTGTAGACCTAAATGGAAAATTCTAAATCAACACTACTAGAATAAGGCATAACAGATAATTCAGAAGACTTTGGGTTTGATTATGACTTTTCAGAAAAGATATCAAAGGTACAATCTATGAAAGAAAAAATTGATAATCTGAATTTTATTCAAATTAAAAACTTCTCTGTGAAAGACATTCTGAATAAAATGAGAAAAAAACCACATACTGAGAGAAAACATTTGCAAAGACATATTTGATAAAATAATGTTCTCTTAAATAGCCAAAGAACTCTTAAAATTGAATATTAAGAAAATTATCAACTCAATTTTAAAATGAGCAAAATATCTAATTGAACATCTCACAAAGAAGATATAAACAAACTAAATAAGTACATTAAAAGATGCTTAGCATCATATGTCATTAAAAAATTAAAAATTAGAAAACTGAAATACAAGTATATTCTAGTAAAATGGCTATTGTTCAAAACACTGACAAAAACAAATTCTATAAGAATATGAAGCTCTAAGATCTCTCATTCATCGATGAAAGGAGTGAAAAATGGCATACCCATTTTAGAAGATATTTTGCATTATCTTATGAAAAAAATGCAAGATATTTGCATGGTATTTGTTCAAATATGTTGAAAAAATATGTCCACCCTAAAACTACACACATAGATTTATAGCTGTCTTATTTATAATTGACAAAACATGCAATCAATATCAGGATGTCCTCCCATATTTAATGATTTAATATTTAAATATTAATATATAAATATTAATAAATAGTATTCTGCTAAAATAGCTTATCTATCAAGCAGTTAAAAGGTGGAGGTAACAAATATGTATTACTAAGTGAAAACATTCAATCTGAAAAATGTATACTTTAGGATTTCAACCATACAACAACATTCATGAAATTGCAAAACTATGGAGACAGAAAAGTGATCTCTGCTTGTAAAGCCTAAGTGATAACTGAGTGGTGTACATAGGGTTTTAGGGCAATGAAACAACTGTATGTGATGCCATAATGGTGTACAAAATGTATGTGAATGGTCACTACACATGCCACTATGTCCTTGTCCAAAGTCATACAATGGACAACCTTAAGAATGGGCAATGAACACTAACATGCACTAATTTACAGCAGACTAAAAATTAAAATTTCTAAATGTTTTTGGACTTTGGACAATAATGATGTATCAATATTGGTTTATTGATTATAACAAGTCCACCACTTTGGTGAGGAATGCTGATGGTGAGGGAGGCTGTATTCCTATGTGGGGAGGAGGTATGTGTGAATGCTTACATATTCTGCTCAATTTTTCTGTGACCCTAAAGTTATCCTTAAAATAAAGTCTAGGAAAAGATAAGGAATAACGTTAGGTTCATAATGGTGTCTAATATTAATTTAAATGCAACCAATAAAATAATTAAACAGTTATACCTAATAAGCAACCAAACGACAGAAAACAGAATCATAAAATATAGTCAATTATTCCAAAAGAACAAAATGAGAACAACATTCATGAATGGAGTGCAACTTCTCATTTGTCTGGTTGCATATGATGTAGAGTTACATAGGTCATGTAATCATATAAGCCCATAGGGGAATAATGTCCAGTTCATTCTATTACCATTTCTCTCCCTGTGCCCAGTCAGATGAATGAGGAGTTTACTCCATTTACATAAGATGTGTCAAAATGCATTCTACTGTCATGTATAACAAATTAGAACAAATTTAAAAATTTAAAAATGAGAACAAGCTGGATGAGTTAGAAACCAGATTTTAAAACCCTATCATAGCTGTGAGTACACAAAGAGAGTTAGAAGATATAAATTTAATAAAGGAAATGACAAGCCTGTGCTAGAAAGGAAGAGGTCTGTGGCTTTGGTCCTCCCCTGAGCTTCTTGGTTTTGCCCTCCCTCTGCTCTGATCTGTGCACATGGATAATAGCAGTACATTTTCATTATCCCCATTTCCAAAAATTTCACTGAATACTCTTTATTAACTGTTCCTATTACTTTTGAATTATCAGTCTACATAAGAAGGAAAGAAATAAACATAAAATCAATAGTTAAAAAAATCTCCAAATATAAACACTCTGAATCTTAAATGTGTGTAGTAAAAATGCTAGATCTAGAGATTACTTTGAAGATTACGTTGGATTTGAGGATTATTTTCAATGTAAGATCAAATAGGTACTCTTGAGAAAGCTTATAATTCTCTTTTTGAAATGAAAGTCTAAAGTTTAGAATTTTCACAGAAACTACATATATAACAAAGAGATACGAGTTTCATAAATCTTGCAGTAAAATGTGAGTCAGTAAATCAGCAAGCTTCTTCTCTTGCATATTTTAGAAGCAAAACATGTTTTCTGGTAAAGCAAATCAATAGAAGAGGACTCTAAAATTTTTAAGAAAACAAAAGTCTGAATTAGAAATATATGTGGGTAATATCTTAACTGTGCTATTAGGCAGCTCAAATACAAAAAAGTTTGGCAGAAACCTGAAAGGATTATAATATATTTGCAGGTACTATAATACATGACATTATATCAAAAAGTCAGAATAATCATGAAGTCACTCTTTTTTATATAAATGTACTGCAGCCTACCAATTCTTAAATTCATTTGTTGAAGTACTAGAAATATATGAAGTTATCTTTACATATGTCTGTTACCTGGTAATAAGGGACATGTAGAATTTAGCAAAGAAACATTTGATGTATATGCATTTGTGTAGTCATTTTGGAAGGCATACAAGGAATACAATAGGAAAATAGCTATAAACATGCACTTCACTTATTCTCGGTCACCCATGTAAGTGGAGGATTTGATCAACCAGAGAAAAATACTCTGACTTGGGACTCTCAGATATGTACAAACTAAGCATAGAACAATATGGGACCAATGTTTGTCTGAATTTTTTGTCAAATCTTCCTTCTATGCAAAAATGGATTGATAAAAGCACTCTTTTTAAAAATTATCTGAAACTTAAATTAGGTACTATTTGTGAAATATTTAGAATTGTGATAGCACAAATAAGGTACTCTTTTTAACATAAATAAAATTGATAAATTGAAGATGGTGAATCCATGATTGAAATTACAGTTTAAAATGAGCACTAAAGCAATAATAGAATAACAAATAAAATAAAGAATGGTGTGATAGATTTTAGTTTCCAACATGATTAAAATTAAGAAAATTGTTCTTTAACATATTCCATTTCTTCTTTCCTCATGTTAACTGTTTTAGGAGGGCTTTTGATGGGATCCTCTTTAGTACGTCACACATTTTCTGGTTTCACTACAAAAACTGAGAAAATGTTAAGACTTTTCTCACTCTTCATTTCTATGTTTCTAACTTAAGCATGTAATGAATAGAATGTTTTATTTACTAATTTAATTTGAAGAGACTAAAGTGTACTTCATTTAAAAAGTTTAAAAATTCTTAATTTTTCATATTAATCTTTCAAAATAGTTCCATAAAAATTTTTAGAAATACCATTAATGGTCATTGAAAGAGAAGAAAAATCATTTCAAGAAGGTTTGTACTACCAATTTAAACAAAAATAATTGCTAACATTTGCTGCTTGCTCTTTACCAGGCACATAGTGAAGGACTTTTATTTTACTTAATATTGTTTCAATTCTTATGGAGTAAGTGTCTGTACTTCGCCATTATCTGACAGGAAGTTTAATCTGGTTAGGTGGTGACAACTAAGGACTGGAGCCTGGGCCAGCCAAATGCAGGGGTGATGAGAAATGCTCGGCCAGAGTTTCTGTTCATGGAGACAGACCTTGACCTTGAGCTGGAAAGCAAAGTTCAGGCCAGTGACAAGTTTCTAGAATGCACTGTCCTTTTCAGTGTGGCCTTTGGGGTGGTCCAAGTAAGAGGTTAGGAATCCCCGAAGGGAGCCCCTGTCTTTCTTCCCTTGTAGTAAACAGAGTATGGGCAGATAAAGCAGATGGTAAAAGTTCAATTTGATTAGAGTGGCCAGATGGAATTGGATGACAAACTTGACATAGTTTGAAAAAGAAAGCAGTATGGATTTGAGAACACAGGCCAACAAATCACAGAGAGCGCGAAAGCATCTGTAACAAAGTAAAAGGGGGGAAGATGTATGAGGAGCAGCAGATATTTCTCTTATTGAAGGATTAGATGTCTAAACAATCTGTCAGCCAAAATTCAATTGAAAGAAAGATTTATAAAAATGATAAAAGAAAAAATAGTAATATTTATCATGATAGTCTGTCATAATTTGAAGGAATGAGTTTATATTCCCTGCTCATTTTCAAAGAGAAGCATGATTTAAAAAAAAAAGCCTAGAAAATAATATCTATGAAGTTTTATCTATCACTTGAATTTTTATAAAACTGAGGAATTTTACATTGGAAGTGTGCTATTTTAATTATCATACACAAACAAAAATATAAAAAGGTACTAGAATTATTGTAGACAATATAAAATGTTCATAAAGTATAAAGTCTTTATAGTGACAACTTTAAAATAAAATAAAATTAATTTTATTCAAAAAGTACCATATAATATCTATTTTTTAAATATTGAAAAGGGAAAAACGAATTTAGCACATAATGAGAATAATATAACACTATATAACAAAACTCCAGATATACAGTTACATCATTTTAGATGAATTTTATTTCAACTAAAGGAAAGGATAATGATAGAATTGCTTTTAAGATGTTTGGCAGCATTTGGCAATCCAAATTCAGAAAATTGGATTTTAATCCAGTATATGTTTTGTGAATCAGCTACCCAATGTTTCAAATAGTGTTGGTTTTGACATTTTAAAAAAGATAAACTCCTTTTGTGTAGAATGTCATGTGCACCTTAGGATTTTCACAAGCTCTGCCCTTCCCTGAACTGAATGTTCATGCCAACATCATCCCTGGAGCTTTTGAAAAAGCCTTTGCATATTTCCAAAACTGTGCAGAATGGATGGAAAGAAGGCAGGCAGGAGGGAAGAGATCTGTCATGCTCCATTGATAAACACTGCTCTGTGAGGAGCATACTTTTTTAAAGTATGGATATTCTATTCCATATGCAATATATACCTTATATTCTCAAGAAATTGTAGATGGGTCCAAGAAATGCCGTCAGGCACATGCATTCTGCAGTTATTTTCTTTCTATGAAAGGAGAACCATTATGAAATGTCCCTCACTATAAACAGGGCTAACTAACATTGGACCACCAGAAAAAAAAAATTTGTCCTAATCTGAATTCATTTATAAATATATTTTCATTTTGCAATTGTGTATTAATAAAATAGTTTATAAACATTTGTTAGAAATTATAATCAGAAAAAGGCAAATATCCCCAAATATGAAGTTTAAGTAAATTAGATATCAGTGATTAAGAAAACTCTATTTGAAATATATATTGGGTACCTGATCTATTATAAGAAATGTGACGAATCCTACCCACATTTTACTAATATATTATATATGTATATTATTGCTTATTTATATTACCTATATTTTAAAATTATGATTATTAGCTTGTCTCATTTTATTTCAATAACTTCCCTAAATTTACACATTTTTTCTGTTTTGCACATAAGGGATTTGCAACATTAAGAAATGCATAGTTTTCCAAAATAATATTTTAAATATTACCATAAATAATATCTGTATATAAATCGGTCTCATTATAATAAAGGACAACTAATCATATAGTCATTTTAGGTAAATCTCCAAATAGTTTGACTATTTAGAACATAATATTAGATTTCTGTTAAAATAAGTTATAAAAATATTGAGATTTATTTGTATATGTACATAATAGGTATATATAGACCCAAAATACGAGAATGTAAAAAAAAGAATATTCACCATATTTTTCATCTAGGCAAAAACTAATGGGAAACTCTAAGATTTTATAATGTTGCTTTTTTACTTATCATATTGCCTAAAATCAATTATGCTCAATGATAGTTACAAACTTTCTGAAACATAGACTTCATAAAATCATTTTGTCAATTTAATAACAATTAATGTGGAATAAATACTATTTTTCCAGAAAAAGAAGAGTGTTATAAAAAATGATTAGGAGTATAGGTAATATTGTCTAATTGATACTGTAGTATAGAATGTCTCTATATTTTCATTTTTAGTATGTCACAAAAATAAGTCAAAGATAATTCAAAGATATAAAGAGAATAAAATAGCTTTTGTCTCTGGATAAAGTGATTTATAAGAAAGACATTTGTTACCTGAATTCTTGTGGCAGAAAAATAACAAGGGTGCTTCAAAGACATTTTGTATTTTTTTAGGAAAATAACAATGTAGGGTTTTTGGAGGATTGAGATTCTAATGTCAAGGCCATGGAAGAAGAAGATACTTGTAGTGAATTTAGCACAATAATGAGAAGAAAGGCAAAGAATAGAGATAGCATAATCTAGAGAGAGAACTGGAAAGGTGGACTACTTGGGGTGAGCCAAAGCTCAACTTACTAAGAGTGGAGGAGGCAAAGGAATCTAAAAAATAATTTTTATTTATCATTATTATGAATCATTATTCATGTGTTTACCTATTTGTTCAAAAAATGTTGTCAAAGTAATTGTTTGCCAGGCATCATGATGAATGAGGGTGAATAAAAGACGTGCAATTCCTCTAGAAAAACTAGGGATAACAGGAACATACCTCAATATTGTAAAAGCAATCTATGCTAAGCCTCAGGCTAGCATCACTCTGAATGGAGAAAAATTGAAGGCATTCCCTCTAAAATCTGGAACAAGACAGGGATGCCCTCTCTCACCACTTCTGTTCAACATAGTTCTCGAAACACTGGCCACAGCAATTAGACAGATGAAAGAAATTAAAGGCATCAAAATAGGAAAAGAAGAACTTAAATTATCACTATTTGCAGATGATATGATTCTATACCTAGCAGACCCAAAAGGCTCTACAAAGAAACTATTAGAGCTAATAAATGAATTCAGCAAAGTGGCAGGATATAAAATCAACACGCATAAATCAAAGGCATTCCTGTATATCAGCGACAAATCCTCTGAAATGGAAGTGAGGACAACCACTCCATTCAAAATATCTTCAAAAAAAATAAAATACTTGGGAATCAACCTAACAAAAGAGGTGAAAGACTTATACAATGAAAACTACAGAACCCTAAAGAGAGAAATAGAAGAAGATCTTAGAAGATGGAAAAATATACCCTGTTCATGGATAGGCAGAACTAACATCATCAAAATGGCGATATTACCAAAAGTTCTCTATAGGTTTAATGCAATGCCAATCAAAATCCCAAAGGCATTTCTTGTAGAAATAGAGAAAGCAATCATGAAATTCATATGGAAAAATAAAAGACCTAGAATAGCAAAAACAATGCTAAGCAGGAAGTGTGAATCAGGCGGTATAGCGATACCAGACTTCAAACTATACTACAGAGCAATAGTAACAACAACAGCATGGTACTGGTACCAAAACAGGCGGGTGGACCAATGGTACAGAATAGAGGACACAGAAACCAATCCACAAAACTACAACTATCTTATATTTGATAAAGGGGCTAAAAGCATGCAATGGAGGAAGGATAGCATCTTCAACAAATGGTGCTGGGAAAACTGGAAATCCATATGCAACAAAATGAAACTGAATCCCTTTCTCTCGCCATGCACAAAAGTGAATTCAAAATGGATCAAGGAGCTTGATATCAAATCAGAGACACGCCGTCTGATAGAAGAAAAAGTTGGCTACGATCTACATACTGTGGGGTCTGGCTCCAAATTCCTCAATAGGACACCCATAGCACAAAAGTTAATAACTAGAATCAACAAATGGGACTTACTCAAACTAAAAAGTTTTTTCTCAGCTAAAGAAACAATAAGAGAGGTAAATAGAGAGCCTACATCCTGGGAACAAATCTTTACTCCTCACACTTCAGACAGAGCCCTAATATCCAGAGTATACAAAGAACTCCAAAAATTAGACAATAAGAGAACAAACAACCCAATCAACAAATGGGCCAAGGACCTGAACAGACACTTCTCAGAGGAGGACATACAATCAATCAACAAGTACATGAAAAAATGCTCACCATCTCTAGCAGTCAGAGAAATGCAAATCAAAACCACCCTAAGATACCATCTCACTCCAGTAAGATTGGCAGCCATCATGAAGTCAAACAACAACAAGTGCTGGCGAGGATGTGGGGAAAAGGGTACACTTGTACATTGCTGGTGGGACTGCAAATTGGTGCAGCCAATTTGGAAAGCAGTATGGAGATTTCTTGGAAAGCTGGGAATGGAGCCACCATTTGACCCAGCTATTCCCCTTCTTGGTCTATTCCCTAAAGACCTAAAAAGAGCATGCTACAGGGACACTGCTACATCGATGTTCATAGCAGCTCAATTCACAATAGCAAGACTTTGGAACCAACCCAGATGCCCTTCAATAGACGAATGGATTAAAAAATTGTGGCATTTATACACAATGGAGTATTACTCTGCATTAAAAAATGACAAAATCATAGAATTTGCAGGGAAATGGATGGCACTAGAGCAGATTATGCTAAGTGAAGCTAGCCAATCCCTAAAAAGCAAATGCCAAATGTCTCCTTTGATATAAGGAGAGTAACTAAGAACAGAGTAGGGACGAAGAGCATGAGAAGAAGATTAACATTAAACAGAGATGAGAGGTGGGAGGGAAAGGGAGAGAAAAGGGAAATTGCATGGAAATGGAAGGAGACCCTCAGGGTTATACAAAAGAACATACAAGAGGGAATGAGGGGAAAGGGAAAAATAATACAAGGGGGAGAAATGAAGGTCAATAGGGGGGGTAGAGAGAGAAGAAGGGTGGGGAGGGGAGGGGAGGGAGGAGGGGGGATAGTAGAGGATAGGAAAGGCAGCAGAACACAACAGACACTAGTATGGCAATATGTAAATCAATGGATGTGTAATTGATGTGATTCTGCAATCTGTATATGGGCTAAAAATGGGAGTTCATAACTCACTTGAAGCAAAGTGTGAAAGATGATATATCAAGAACTATGTAATGTTTTGAACAACCAACAATAAAAAAAAAAAAAAAAAAAAAAAAAAAAGACGTGCAATTCCATGGTTCACCCCCTATGTCGGTTGTAGGGGAAAAAAAGACTGCTAAAAACTAAGAAGTAGAAAATAGAGTAAAATATGTATTCAGGGTAGGAAAAGGGATATGAAATAAATCACTAAGGCATTCATTTTTTGTCTATCCGGAAAGTAGAACCTTTAAGAGGGTGAATAAAAAAGTCTTCTCAGGTTTGGGAATATCTTCAATGGAAGCTAACACAGATGGGAAGTGAGGACCCAGGCCCTGGCTTGGCAAGTCCTCAGGTCCATGTTTGGAACAATTCTGAAAAACTCTAGCAACTATGAGACTGTTTGTGGGGAGATGAATAAAGATAGATATATAGTAACATTGCCGGCAACGGTAACAAGGTTGGATTTTATTCCAGGTGTTAATGGAAGAAGTGAGTTTGTATTGGAAAGACTGGCCAAACTATCTGCTATTGACATCCAGTATCAAAAACAACAATCACAAGAACAACAATGACAAAGAAAATGTCCTTTGTTATCTAAATATATGTTTAGTACAAGAGCTATTCCTTGGAGGAACAGATTGCATATCACCAAAAAGAAAGAGCTTTGTAAACCATTTGACTCTACTCCCAAGTCAAAATAAAAAAAAAAAATTAAAACTATTGTAAGACTCCTAAAAAAGAACAAACTAGATATTTGATTTTTGCCCAGAGATTTTATGAACATTTACATTCATATTTTCTAGAGTAGAGGGGTACAACACTAACAGGTGACCTATGTAATACAATGAATATTTTATTTTTTTCTTTTCAGAGTATCATGAAATATGGTACAGACATATATAAAAAATTAAAAATTGCTTTTAATTTCTTATAATACAAATATGAATTTTAAAAAGGAGATAAAAAATGCATAGCTAAGTAATACCCTGTACCTGAGATCTTGTCTTAAAATTGGACTGAAATAAAAATAGCTAACACCTTTTCATGATGCAAATGATAATGTTTCAGTGCTATGGTCATGACCATTTACACTGTCTTCCATTTGTAGGAGACTGTCAGTTAGGATATCCTCAAGTAGCAAAACATCAACTAATAGTGTCTTTTGATATTAAGAAACTTAAAGGTCTCATAGAGAATGAGTATGGAGGGAGGCAGTGTTGTGAGTTGTTCCCAGGTGAAGAATACAAAGAATGCAATCACTCTTCACTCTTCCATCTACATTCTTGACATGTCCCTTCTATGATATCACAGGATGGTTGCTATCACTTCAGAAGTTTTCTCTTCCCACATTTAATTTAAAAAAATGAAATAAGACTACCAAAGGAAATTTCTCTCCATTTCCCTATTCTTGTCAAGAAGTAAAATAATTTTCCTTGAGGTATAATAGATCGAATCTTTCCTCCGTGTTTAGTACCACTAAGTAGCCTAAATTCTACTGTGCCTACCAGAGATAAATTGGAAACCGATTACTTACTGACTTACATTGTTCCTTTGGGCTGATCACTGACATCTGAACAAAATTAAGAATCTATTGGTGAAGAAAAAGACAGGAATGGGAAGGCAAGTGTCATCCTTTGTAAGGAAATATATGTATGTTAAGATATAATTCGTTAGCATGTTTAGAAAAAGATAAACTTTGATAATCCAGAAAAGAAATGGGAAGGTATTTTTAATTAAAAAAAGATCATCTAAATGAACATAATATAAATGGGGGAAAATAAAATTCCTCCAGGGGAACAATAAGAATATTAAAAATATCCAAAGGAGCAAAAGAGATAAATCATTGTGAAATTTCTTGAACAAATAACTTTAATATTTTGGGTGCATTCAGGAAAATAGGGGCTTTCTATCATATATTTTATGATATATATATATATATATATATATATATATATATATATATATATAAAATATATATACATATAGATAGAAAGGTTTTTTTGTTTGTTTGTTTGTGTGTGTGTGTGTGTATGCACGCACGAGCATGCCAGGGCTTGAACCTATCCATGTGTGCTTATCACTGAGCCACATTTCTACCCTTTTTATTTTATTATTTTAATTTTGAGACAGGATCTACCTAAGTTCCATAGGCCCTCTCTCTGTTGCTGAGGCTAGCCTCAAATTTGCAATCCTCCCTCCTCAGCCTCTATAGCCACTGGAATTACAGTCCTGTGCCACCACGCCTGGTTGATTAGATATTATTTATAGAACACCTTTTTTTGAAGAACAAACTACAATATCAGAACAATTATAGAAGACATCTGAAAACAACATAATCAAATAAAGACAACATGATTAGAATGGCTAAAATCCTGTGTACTGATAATGGCCCTGCAACTTTCATCTGTTTCTTGTAGAAATGCCAAATAATGCAGCCTCCTTGGAAGACATTTGGGCAGTTTCTGGGGATACAGTAATAGTATTACCATATCATCCACCAAACGATACATTTGTTATTTACTCACATTTGTGGAACTTGTGTCCACTCAAAAAACAGCACATGAATACATATAGCAACTTAATTTATAATTGCCAAAACATACAAGCAAGCTCTTCAATAACTTAATGGATATTTAAATGGTGGTACATCCAAACAATGGAATAGTATTCACTGCCAAAATGAAATTCATGCATTTTACCAAGTGAAAGGAATCAATCTGAAAGGAGTGAATACTGGATGACCCCAATTATATATATGTGGAAATGCACACCTATGAAAACAGTGAAAAGATCAGTGGGAAAGGAAAGGATAGATAGGTGGGGTATAGGATAGTTTTAAAGCATTGAAACTATTGTTTATGATACTGTAATAGTGAATGTATATCATTGAACATTCGTCAGTAAACAGAACATGCAGCACTAAAATTGAAAGTTAATGCAAAATATGGAATTTATGTGGTAATAATGTCTCAGTGATGATTCATTGTTTGTAAAAAATGTGTTTTGTTTATTAGGTGGGCAGGGTTGGGGCAGCAGGTACAGAGGAACTCTGTATTCCATTCAATTGTTTTTTTGAACTAAAAATGCTCAAAAAACAGTACAGATTTTAAAAAATAGACCACAGTTTTCAAATTTGTTTTATGAAAAATACTTCAAATTGTTCTTCAAAAATATTACATCATTTTTGTTTGTGATAAGAATATGTATAGTAAGATCTATTCCCTTAGCAAATATTGAAGGACATAATACAGCACTATTAATTATAGTAAGTATGCTACTCAATACCTACAACTATAAAAGTTGAGTGAGTCCTAGCAATCAAGAACCATTTTGTCTTGCATGATCCACTCTCAGAACCCACTGAATAGCATTTCTCCTTTCCTCCTGTGTGTGTGTGTGTGTGTGTGTGTGTGTGTGTGTGTGTGACTCATGGCTCAATAAAGCATTATAAAAAATGAATATATATTTCAAAAATTTCAAATATGTATGCTGACTTATGCTCAGAAATTGTTGCACTCCTACATTAATACTTTGAGACAGAAATAAAATGCATATGCTAGAAGCATCAATATTTATCAAAATAATTCAATTACCCAAGTTAGAAATTGACAGAACTTATCAATATTTGAAGTATATACAATCTATTTTGAAAGTTAATTTTGTTAACCAAAGCTATGTATTCAGCATTCAATAAAAAATGCAATAAAGTCAATGAAGAGAACAGTATCATAAGTATTTACTGTAATAATTGAATACCTAAGCAGTTTTGTGAATATATTTGTATTGTATGTGCATGTTTCTGTGCACACACACACACACACACACAAAGGTTAAGAGGTAACTAAGCATCTAAGAAATTGGGTATGACTATGGCTGTTATTTAAACAGTGGAATTTATTGGAAGTTACACAGTTTTAAAAAATTAATGGGAAGTCTATGAAGCCAAACGTTGAAAGTACATAAGAGCTAATGTCACAGCAGAGGAAATATGATCTAAAGAGGTCCCTTCTGCTACATTGACCCATTTGTACCTGACATTGTCCCTGACATAAATTTCAAGTAAATCAAATTTATTTGTATACATCACTCACTCTAGATTTAAAACACTAAAACAATAATCTAAATTAAAATAACTGAAGGATGATACTTCAACCCCCAGATTAATATATATGGAAAATGGAAATAACTGTACAAAAGGACGCAGGGATTGGCACATCATGATAAATTTAAGGACAATGGGGTACAAGTAAACAGTCTATTCAATAGGTTGGTTCTCATCAGCTAAAAGTTTTCTGAAATAATTACAATCAGAAACTTTAATAAAACCACATTTTAAGAGAGAATAAGCAGCTATTTATAATTTCTTATTATTAGATAAATAACAACATAGATAAGTTAATTCTGATTTTAAAATGTTATTTTAAAATAGAAGTATACTAATCTGTATGACCTATTTTAATAAATTATGTGTAAAGGAAACTTGTAGTTGCCTTGGAAGTATCAACTAATTTGTGTTTGGAGACAGGGAGCAGGATTCCAGGGACTTCTGTTTCAGTTGGAGCAGTTTCCTTATACTTTCTTCATTAGAAGTATGCATAAAAATATTTAGGCAAAGGATCTCGACCCCCAAGTTTTGAAAACTCGTGGCTTATGAGATGGCAATTTCCAACCAAAGTATTAAAAATTCAGTATATACCTAATTTTTGTTCCATAAGAAATTTGATGGTTTTGTTTTACAAGTGAACTATACCTTATGAAGTGCTTACTATGAAGTAGAAACTTTTCTAGAACTTTCAGTGAGATACTTAATTTAAATAATGGTTTAATTATTCCTTTTAAAAATTAATGTGTGTGTTCACACATGTGTAACAATATAGTAATTTTGAAATATACTTAATTTCATATACTTAAAATATCTTGAGATGTTCTGTTTTTGCCAATTGATTTTCAGTTAAGTTCTTGTCTACATGAATGCATATCATGTTTGTTATGGTTAGGATGAAATACCAAGTGGCTCAAAGGACTAGTAAGACTAAAGTCAATCTCCCAACACACTTACATAAGTGGGATCTCTTCATCATAGAACCCTATCAAAAAGCTTATGTTTTCTTAAAAAGTATACTTGCATAGAATGCATCATACAAACAGAGAACACTAATGTAAATGATGGACTTCAGGCAATTTTGATGTGTCTATGTAGGGTCATTAATTATAAAGAGTACACCACTACAGTGGAGGATGTTAATGATGGGGAAGGCTATGCACATTGGGAGTCAGGAGATAGACAGGAAGTCTCTTTTCCTTTATCTTAATTTTGCTATAAATCTAAAACTGTTCTTAAAAAACAAAATTTTTAGAAACAGTGAAATTTGAACAATATGAAACATATGCTATTGATATTATAACTTCAAAATACTTCAGCCATGATGAAAATACATTTTTACATAATCCTTTTACTGAAAAACATTATATATATGATATTAAAGTTATCAATTCCCCTTAAACAGTTGTCAATCATACACATTTAGTCTCTAGTTTTTAATCCACAAATAAAAAAAACATTTAAATATACAGCCTATTTCAATTTCTTATGTTTTCTTTAGTTGCAATCATAACTAGCTGTATTCTTGATACATTTTATTTTGCATACATTTTTCATTTTTTATTCTAATTTGTTATATATGACAGCAGAATGTGATTAAATTCATATTACACATATAGAGCACAATTTTTCATGTTTCTGGTTGTACACAGAGTCACACCATTTGTGTCTTCTTACATGTACTTAGGGTAATGATGTCCACCTCATTCCACCGCCTTTCCTATGTCCATTCCTCCTCTCTTCCCTTCCATCCCCTTTACCCTATCTAAAGTTTGTTGTTCCTCCCATCCCACCCCTACCCCCATCCCTATTATGAATCAACCTCCTTATATCAGAGGAAACATTTGGCACTTCTCTTTTGGAGATTGGCTTACTTCACTAAGCATTATATTCTCTAACTCCATCCATTTACCTGCAAATGCAATGATTTTATTCTCTTTTATTGCTGAGAAATATTACATTGTGTATATATACCACAGTTTTTTTATCCTTTCATCTACTGAAGGGCATCTAGGTTGGTTCCACAACTTAGCTATTGTGAATTGTGCTGATATAAACACTGATATGGCTGTGTCCCTGTAGTGTGCTGTTTTTAAGTCCTTTGGATATAAACTGAGGAGTGGAATACCTGGGTAACATGGAGGTTCCATTTCAAGTTTTACAAGGAATCTCCATACTGCTTTCCATATTGGCTGCACCAATTTGCAGTCCCACCAGCAGTGTATGAGTGTGGCTTTTTCCCCACATCCTCACCAACACTTATTATTATTTTCTTAATAGCTATCATTCTTACTGGATTGAGATGAAATCTTAGAGTAGTTTTGATTTGTATTTCACTAATTGCTAGTGGTGATGAACATTTCTTCATATATTTGTTGATTAATTGTATGTCATCTTTTGAAAAGTGTCTGGCCAGTTCATTGGCCCATTTATTGAGTGGGTTATTTGATTTTTTGGTGTTTAGCTTTTTGAGTTCTTTATATATCCTAAAGATTAGTGCTCTATCTGATGTCTGTGTGATAAAAACTTGCTCCCATTCTGTAGGCTCTCTATTCACCTCACTGATTGTTTCTTTTGCTGAGAATAAGCTTTTTAATTTGAATTCATCCCATTTATTTAATTTTTTTTTAATTTTAGTTCTTGTGCTATAGGAGTCTTATTAAGGAAGTTGGGGCCTAATCTGACATGATGGAGACTCGGGCCTACTTTTTCTTCTATTAGTCACAGGGTTTCTGGTTTAATTTCTAAGTCCTTGAACCACTTTAAATAACTGCATTCATATATATATATATATATATATATATATATATATATATATATATATATATATATATAATTTAAGCTTTGGTGTAAATATCTCTAGGTTTAATCTTTGCTTCTAATTCTCTGTCTAATTTCTGACTCCAGATGAAATACTCCACTCACTATTTTATCTTTTATATTTTAGCCATGTTAAAACTTATGAGTTTTTTAACTCTTTAGGTTATTGTCCAATTATTATTCTCTGTGACCTGTGTAGCTCTTAATCTCAATCTCTCATATCAAAATCTACCTTTTGCATAATATCTAAAGATGCAGAAGTCATTTTTGCAAGAATGGGGATGAATACCACATGCTATGGGAGATGTAATGGAGACTAAAAGGAGTTAAGTTCACAGAGGGCATAATAGAGGCACAGTACTTTCAGTTGTTCTCCCCTTTACTGCTTTCATAACAGAAATAAATTTCTATTTGATAAAGACAAACTATTGGTTCATACAGTCTCAAGTAATTCTGATGGGGAAATTGTAGACATTTATTAATTAATAATTTATTAATTATTGCAGGAGTAAAAAATTCAGAAAAGAGAGGGCAGACACAGTACAGCACACATATAATCACAGATACTCAGGAGTCTGAGACAAGGAGGATCGAGATCTTGAGGCCAGCCTCAGCAATTTGGCAAGACTCTATCTTAAAGTAAAAACTAATATAAAGGACTGGGATTGAAGCTCAGTGGTAGAGTATCCCTGGGTTTAATTCTTAGCACCACAAAAATAGTAATAAAAATTTTAAAATAAAAACCTGAGATGAAGAATCATATACATGAAATTAAGTTTAAAGATGTGCATGCTATGTATAACTTTTTGTTATGTGGCCACTAATTACAACAATCTTTCCTAATTAAAAACTTGGGGCTATTCAGTGATAAATATAGTAGTGAAACACTATCATCATATAGGCAAATA
The DNA here is from genome assembly GCF_021218885.2 of Marmota monax. Lineage (NCBI taxonomy): Eukaryota > Metazoa > Chordata > Mammalia > Rodentia > Sciuridae > Marmota > Marmota monax. The sequence continues at coordinate 17,540 of NW_026693375.1, read as the reverse complement.
CTTCTCAATACGTTAATACATATTGATCTATTTTTAAAGTATATGAATTATATTAAAACAAATATATTTTGCAAGACTAACATAAGCAGTATCTTTCAATGAATCTAGAATATGAAAAATGCCCTTTTTTGTATTCATTTAATTTATATTCAATTTAGAGCAGCTGACCCAGATTATTGATCAGGATTCAATTTGGTTATTCCTTCCTTTAGTAAAAAATATTCATATTTTTATACTAAATATTTATATAAGACTTTTATAGCATTATTAGTATGAATTTCACCTGATTAACTCTGGAAAATTTCAACTTGTATACAAATATTATGGAAGAAATAGATCTGTGTGTAGTTTTCATGACAGATCTGCATAAGTCCTTTCTACTTAAGATAAAGCAGCCCTTGAAGGAGAGAAACACAAAGTAGGCACAAACTTCTGATGAAGTAAGTGTCAAACATGACTTGTGAAGTTAAATTATACAATTGTCAGTCCCTAGATTTTATAACATAAGTGAGAAAGTAAGATAATCAGTTTAAATAGTTAAACTCTTATAGGTCTTCAAGTTAAAAATTGCATGACTAATCTCCACCGTCATGTATATCTATAAAGAACAAATTTTAAAAATTGCATATTAATAATTATAAATAATTTTTTTCATGCTTACCAACTATAAATTATCATATGAAAACCTACAACCTCAGTATGTATTCTTTATACCCTACATGACACGTTAGCCATAACATATTTTTCCCAAAAAATGGATTTTGACTTATTAGATACGATTTAAGAATGTACATTTTGTATACTGCCTCTTTTTAAATATTAAAAGGGGAAAGTTCAGGATAATATTTGAAATTGTCCAAGTGTTTATGATAATCATTTTTTATCATATTGCTTACAAATAACTCCACAATGAAATTATGTCATTTACAGACACATACAAACACATACACACACATATAATATAAATATTGTCACTTTTATTTTTATGTGGGAATCCTAAATCTTCAACATGATGCTAAGATTTTTTAGAGAAGGAATGATATCTTATTCCTGAATATTCCCAGCATTAATATGTTAAATATTGTCAATGAAATTGCAATTCTGTAAAAAATGTATGACTCTTAGAAGAATTAAATCTTTTGTACTAACTTTTATTTTCAAATATTACTATATGAGTTAAACATTTTTAAGTAAACTGAAATTTTACATAAAATTTTACATAAAAGTTTACATAAAGGTTAACTCCTAAAAGGAGTTTAATGATGCTTATATTATTTTACTCATACTTTTTCCTATATTAGCATTAATTAATAAAATTTTGCATGGTAAGAACATATAGATAAATGGGCAAAAGAATGAAAGTGATACTTCTCAAAAGAAGAAAATACAAAAGGCAAATAAATATATAAAAAATGTTCAACATCTCTAGTAATTAAGGAAATGCCAATGAAAAGTACCAGAAGATTTTATCTCCAGTCACAATGGCAATTATCGTCACCTATCCTAGCTGGCAACCTAATGCTAGGTTCACAAAATCTGACTATTCCAATAACTCAAGAAAACAACAAAGAAAGCATGCAACCACACAGAATAGCCTTTTCAATAATCCAGGAGATGGCTCTGTGACCTTAGGGTCCTTAGAAAGAACGAGAGCGCCACAGGAATTCTTTATTATTATATAGGGAACACACAACGGGAGGTTTCATGGAACATTCTATCCCCAAAAGAGAAAAGGAGTAGAATTACAAAGGAATAGGTGAGTGTAGCTCAAACCCTGCAGGTGACACTTACACCTGGAGCCAAGTTATGATATTCGATCTGGGGTAATGCCCAAGTTACTGTGAGACCTGGCACTATCACTAGAGTGAAAGCAATAATTGGTCAGTGTCCTAGGGCATCAAGACTTGAAAGTCTGCATCCAGGGCAGCTCCTGACAGACAATTATCAAGAATAAGAATAACAATAAATGTTAGCAAGTGTGTGGGGGGAAAAGTTATACTTGTACATTGTTGGTGGGACTGCAAATTAATACAACTCTGGAAAGTAGTATGGAGTTTCCTTAAAACACTAGGAATGGAACCACCATATGATCTGGCTATCCTGCTTCTGGGCATATATCCAAAGATCTAAAATCAGCACAGTAAGTGATGCAGCCACAGCACAATTGACAAGAAAGATGAGTAAATAGATGAATGAATAAATAAAATGTGGAATATATACACGATGGAGTTTTACGCAGCCATAAAGAGTGAAATTATGGCACTTGCTGGTAAATAGATGGAACTGGAGAACATTATGCTAAGTGAAATAAGCAAAATCTAGAGTTAAGTGTTTAATGTTTTCTCTCCTACATGGAAGCTAGACCAAAATAATGGTTGGGAGAGAGAAATAAAGAAAAAAATAAAGTAAGCAGTGGGAAAAATCCCATGAAAATAGAAATCAGTGGATTACAAGGAGATCAAGTGGGAGGGAGGAAGGACAGGAAAAGGGAAGAATGAGGGAATGAATCTGATCAAACTTTCCTATGTAATGATGAATAAAACACCGCTCTATAACACATCATGCACTAATTTGAAATAAAACTATATGTAAATAGAAGAAAGGTCAGTAGAGTTGAGGAAAGAGAACAGGAGGAGGAAGAAGGGAAAGGAATAGGAAAGTAATGAGGTCTAAATTGAAAAAAAAATATTCCAAGCTTATGTCAAAATGAACCCCAATATTATGTATGTCTATAACAAACGAATACAAAGTAAATAATAAATATATAGATTATCAAAATTAAATGTAGTAGTGAAGTCATCAAATATATTTCAACATTTAGCAAAGACTGATAATTCATTATACTGGAATGTTTCCAAAAAGAAAGCAATAATAAAGGTAATATCTGAGGTACAAATTAAGCAAGCCTTGGGTAGGAAACGCTTATTTAAGTGTTTTTTGATTGAATATATTAAGTGAAATGTAAAAGAAACATAAATGTACACATTATGCTAAGTATCTAATCCTAGGCTTGCACTAATGACATCCACATTCGTTTAGTGACAGAGGACTCAGTAAAAGGTTAAAAGTAACTCTCAGTTTTCACTGATGTATATTCTGTTACAGAAAGTTTGTACCACTAGTAACAGAGGATCTAATAAAAGATTAAAGTGATGCTGAGTTTCCATTGATGTATTTTCTGTCATCAGAAGTTTAGGATATTGTTTTCCCAACACCTCAAGTGGGAAAATAAATACCTTCTAGGCAAATAAAAAGTTTCTGTAGGCCAGAGTAATTTAGTATCTGTTCTGGTAGATGACACATGCAATTTTTCATCCTTTCTGAGACCACCTGAACAGCTGTCTTTGTGTGCTTAAATGGTTATTAAAATACCTCTTCAGAAGTGTTTACCTGAAGGCTATCAGAAAAGTGAGATGTCGACTCCATTCGGGAGAAATTCAATTTAATAAAGTTGATTTTAAGCTCTATTACACCTCAGCTCTATTTTCTCCATAGTTGTTTCAGATGGGAAAAAATGAATGCTTTGCTGGAAAACAGATCTGTGGTGTCAAAAGACAGTTCTTTGATTCCCATCATCCACACAGAGAAAATAATCTGTAGGTAATCTGTAAACTTGTGCTAAAAAAGTCAAAACACAGGTTCTTTATAAAGTGGTGATGAAGTAAAAATACATCTGGATTCTTAATAAAATTTTGACAAAATAATTTCTGTTTCTTGAACATCTTAAATATTTTTGCAGACTTTTCTCTGCATAGAGAAAAGATGTCTATTAGACATTCGAAGGGCAGTGTCCCTCATTGTCCTCAGAATGACCTAATCCCATTCTCTCAGTGAGGCCTATTTTACCCCAACTTCCAAACCAGTGCTCCCAATTCTTCTCACCCTGTTCCACTCTTCCTGTAATGTTTCTCCCCTTCTTACACGATAGGAAACTTCTTTACATGTTTTTTTATTGTCCAATCCTTTCTGATAGAATTAAGTTCAATAAATACCTGTGGAATTAATGATTAAATGAACAAATAATATATAACTTTGTAAATATTTACTTAGTATTTAGATCCTGTCAAACACTGAGTTAGGTATTTTATCTCCCTTAATGCAGAAACCTTCTGGGAAATATAGCTATTAGACAAATGATTGTGACTGTGACCAATAAATATGAACTTCCATGGGAGATGAGAGGGAATAATATAATATCTGGGGCTTCAGAGAAGTATACATAAAGAATTCAGCTAAAATTCTGCTCTCACAGATGAGTAAAAATGTTCGTAAGTCATATGAGCAAAGTTTTCTGTTGAGATACTATATGAGCCACCTAGCTTAATGACCTAATAAAGTTTTCATAATATATCTACATCTCTGTTGTCAAAAGTAACAAATATTTGTGCCCCATATTCTTCAAATAATATTATGTGCCCCATATTATTATACAAAGAGTGTACTCAATATGCCTCCAAATAAAGTTGGAATAATTTTATCGATTCATAGAAGGATCAGGATATACAAAAAAATGAGTGAAAACATGAAAATTAGATATGGCAAATATTTGTTTTGTCTACAAGTAAAGGGGACATGAAATTCATATTACTATATCTCTTACTTTATACAGTAAATTTACTAACAACTGCCTATTGAGCCAAATTGAGTAACACATGTCACACTTATAACTAGCAATTTTCCTAATCTACAAGAAAAGTGTTTACTCCTTTCCTTGTGGTGCTGAGGTATAAATATTCCATCAAACAGCCATTAGAAAGAAAGGACTACATACAAAAGAAATCCTCGTCAAGTATTTTGATTCTTGTCAGAGTTTGCCACTCTTTACATCTCTTTCTTCCCTGATGGATGAAGCAAGATTAGAAAAGTGAAAATTGTCTGTGTTGCAGAGGAAGGCACCATGAGGATTCATGGGTTGCATTCAAGTGTGAACAGGAGAAGGTCAAGCAGACAGCCAGTGAATTCTTAAGGCCAGATCACAGAGTCCCTATCTCAGCTCAGCCAGTCCTCTCAACCACTGATAATTTGTTTTTGACAAATATTACAACAACCTCTCTAAGAGAATCTACACAATGGGTCTGCTTGTACTATTGTGCAGCTAATGTACTAATAGTCTGTGTTCTCCATGGGCTGTAGTAAAATATTCTGATGGAGATGTCAATATTTGATAACATCGCAAGATGACAGGTCAAGATGTACAATATTGGTATTTCTGATATCTTGGTCAGCTCCAAACCAAAAGAGCATGCATCCCTTATTTCCTAATTGTCAAGCATTTTTGCAACAAGACAAAATAAGAGAGAAAGTTGAGGCTGTGAGATTTTTCCCAAGGAAACTAGAGAGCTGGGGGGTGGGAGGCAGGTAGTAGTCCATCCGGGCATCCATTCAGAACTCTTTACAAAAGGGGGAAGAACTTGCTCAGTCACCAAGTGTGGTGCTCACTTCTCAGGGCTTAAGTAAAACAAGACACAATTTAACATGAAAGCATGTCATTAATTCCATAATCATCGTATAGATATCTTATGACAGTAGTAACTGAAACAACCAGATGCTAACTAACCAGTTATTTTCCTATTGTTCTGTCTGCCTGTCTCTGACTTACAAGGAAAGTAACTTTTGAATGATGAATTCACTTTTTGTATTTGTCTCTACTTTTTAAAAGCCCTTCTCTGTGTATAAAACCAACAGACTTTGATCAGACCCTCAGATCCCTGATCCACTATAGGTACTGAAGTGTTGCCTGATTTCTGAAATTGAAAATAAAGGGAATTGAGATCCTTAAAAATACTAATACATAAGTATATCATTCTTTTACAAGTAGGCTTTTTTTAAAAAAACCTCTTTCTTTCTATATGGAAGACTTAGAGAAATGATTTGATGCATATAATAGATTTTGGGTCAGCTGGGCATTTTTAACCCTTCATCAAGATTTTATATTTTATTTCCTTAAGAATCATGTATGTTTCTGTTTACGGCTCAAGCCAGGTGTTACTATTACTTAGCTAGTTTATTTTTTAAATGGTTTACATCTCACTGGCGGTGGTTGCTGTCATTTCTACCAGCTGTACACCCAAACAGCTGTGCCTCCCCCAGTTTCACTCAGAGCAATTTCCAGGGACTCGTATTTAAGGGAGAGTGAAATGTTGTCTCTAATTATAACAGCAATCTGTTCCACAGCAGTTTTCACACTCTACTTGCATTCCCTACTGTGTTTTTCCAATAGTTTTACCCTTTCTTCCATTTCTCTAATTTTTATTTTAAACCCATCAAGCCACTGGTTAACTGAATTAATTTTAAAATACATTACTTCCAGCACACGTTTTGTTTTTCTTTTGAAGTACATTATTGTTTGTACTTTTTTTTAACATAAACTTTGAGTTATGTCTACAAATTTCAAAGACAAGGTGAACTGTTGGGGGATAGTAGGGACAGTGAGTCCCCAACACACATATAAATGGTGCCACCTTCTGCCATTGGTGACACCTACCCAACTATGAATAAGAAGTTATGGGTAGGCTGGGTCTGCGTGGCTCAGTGACAGAGTGCTCGCCTAGCAAGAGTGAGGCACTGGGTTTGATCCTCAGCACCACATACAAATAAAAATAATAAAATAATGATATTGTGTCCACCTATAACTAAAAAAACAAATATTAAAAAGAAATGAAGTTATGGATAAAATAAACCAGTAACCCAATCAGCATAGACACTTTTTCACACATGTAAACTCAATGCCTCTTCATAATTTCTGCCTTACAATGAAAGAAGCCACTACATAAAACAGCAAGAATGTGCTTGATTTAAGAGATGTTAGAAATAAATGAACTCTTCACTAACTCTGGGATAAAGTTTGCACTCAGTATCCAAAATACAGACTAAAAATAATAATTTTTAAATTGTCCTTTGTAGTTGCTTAAATCTGTTTTTTAATTCTATAGAATGACTGATGTGTGACCAAAGGTAAAATATCTAAAGTCTCTGAAAAATAAATTAATAACTTTACACATTTCATGCTGTGATTTTGATATGTGGTCACACAAAAATTTAATGTAATAGTTATTTGTTTCTGTTTAACATTTAGACGTTTAATGCCTAAATATTTTTAATCTTATAAACCAATATTTTATCAACCAATATTTTTAATTCCACAGATCATTTTAAATTGATTTTATATTTTTATTTAAAATATATTTTTATTTTGAGTCTAGTGTCTTTTTCTTTTAATATTTATTTTTTAGTTGTTTAGTTTTATTTATTTATTTTTATGTGGTGCTAAGGATTGAACCCAGGGTGTTGCACATGTGAGGTGAGTACTCTACTATAATCCTAGCCCAATCTTGAGTCTAATATCTTGATCACTCTTTTTAATATTCAGATAGAATGAATTAACACATTCTCCACAGGAATATTAGCATTTTTACAAGTTTCTGAAAAACTTATTTTCTTAGTGATATATTTTTTATTAATTGTAGTAGACAGATTAATATAGAATCACTATCATTATAGTATTCTTATTTACAATTTAAATAGGGTGTTTTATTCACAAATATTATTTGTTATTATAGTTTACATGTAAAAATTATTTATTATTGATTACTAATTTATAACCTGCTACTTATTTGGTTATATTTGATCATTAACTTTAAATGTGTAATCAATTTTTTAGAATAGTTGTGTACAAAATCATATCAGCCTAGGACAATATATTCATCTCTGCTTTTTTTTTTCTTTTCTTTTCTGTATAAGCTCTTGCTTGTTTCTAGGCTCCAATAGCATTTTCTCTATTTTAGAGCACTCATAATAAAAAAGGTGATTTTTAAATATTCTTGTCTATCCTGTATTCTTTTTTAATTAATTTTTTATTTATACATGATAGCAGGATGCATTACAATTCTCATTACACATATAGAGCACAATTTTCCATATCTCTGGTTGTATACAAAGTATATTCACACCAATCGTCTCTTTAAACATTTACTTTGGATAATTATGTCCATCACATTTCACCATAATTTAAACCCCATACCTATGCCTTCCCCTCCCACCCTTCTGCCCTATCTAGAGTTCTTCAATTCCTCCCATACTCCCCCTACCTACCATACTATGAATCAGCCTCCTTATATCAGGGAAAACATTTGGCATTTGGTTTTATGGGAATGACTAACTTCACTTAGCATTATCTTCTCTAACTCCATCCATTTACCTGCAAATGCCATGATTTTATTCTCTTTTATTGCTGAGTGAAATTCCATTGTATATATATATGCACATTTTTTTTATCCATTGATCTATTGAAGGGCACCTATGTTGGTTCCACAGTTTAGCTATTGTGAATTGTGCTGCTATAAACATTGATGTGGCTGTGTCCCTGTAGTATGCTGTTTTTAAGTCCTTTGGGTATAGACAGAGGAGAAGGATAGCTGGGTCAAATGGTAGTTCCATTCCCAATTTTCCAAGGGATCTCTACTGTTTTTCATATTGGCTGCACCTATTTGCAGTCCCATCAGCAGTATATGAGTGTACCTTTTCCCCCACATCCTCGCCAACACTCATGATGTTTATATTCATAATAGCTCCATTCTGACTAGAGTGAGATGAAATCTTAGAGTGGTTTAGATTTGCATTTCTCTAATTGCTAGTGATGATGAACATTTTTTAATATATTTGTTGATTGATTGTATATCATCTTCTATTGGCCTGGGACTTAGCATAGATAGCCTTTATGATGTTGAGATATGTTCCTGTTATCCCTAATTTCTCTAGTGTTTTGAACATGAAGAGGTGCTTATCCTCTGTTCTTAAGTATATTGCTTTTCATTTTTTCAGTACTTACCTTTTATTCTGCCTTGAGATATTTCTCATGAATTTAATCTCATTCAATGTTCACCACCATGAAGAAGAAAATGGTGTGGAGCCATGGTGGGAGCAGAGATCTTACTAGTCCTTTCTAAATGATTGCCTTGACAACTTGCATTTCACACTTTCTCCAAATCTCTCTGCTTTCAAAATAGGATGTCATATTTTTAAGCTAAACTATAAACTACTATGAAAACTATAAACTCATTTCTCCTACTCAATTAAATTTCATGTAAAATGTATTCACAGATACTTCATGATCATTATTCTCTATGTCAATTAAAAATGTAAAATATGAATTAACTCAATGAAAATTAATAAATGCATTTGCCTGTTTTCTATGCATATGAGATTACTTTCCAAGCATGACATATATATTATACGTCAGTGGCAAGAATATACTAAGCAGATCTGTTCTTTATGTTTTTCTAACAGGACATGGATCATTTTCCTCATCAAGGAAAATATATATATTTCATAATATATAAAATATAAATATGATAAATCCTCACTAGACTTCTTGAAACAACTATTTTATTTCCTTTTGTACTGATAGAGGCAGGTTATAATATAAAAAATATAGAAGTTGTAGAATCAGAAGAGTCATGGTATAAACCCATTTACTTATACTCTCTTATACAAATAGGAGCAAGAACAAATGGAGTGTGATTAACGTATGAAATACATAATCACCAACATTCTGTGTATGGATGCATGCACATGTGTGTGTTTGTAAATGAACCAAATGAAATATTTTCATCATGTACATGCATAGTTAAAAGTATGCGGATCAAAGTTATGTACCAGAAAAACAAAGCCATGAAAATCTATTCATTCATAAATAAAAACACTCCCATTTTGTTTCCCCCATAGCCTAGTTAGTAAGTAGAATGTAAAAATGAGTATTGCGTTTATTAGTTATAATCATTTATTTTCCTCAAGAAGAGTGCTTTAATTTAGTTATTATTCAGTTTATATTAATCAAAACAAATGCCAAATCCTGATGGTAGAATCATATACACTTTGGTTTTACTCCTCATTAAATTGGTAAACAAGAATTTTTCTAGGTTGTGTTTGTGTGTTTGTGTGTGTGTGTGTGTGGTGTGCGCACGCATGCACATGTCAAAAGATTTCACCTGAACCTCTACCTTCAACAAGATGTCTTTGTGTAGAATCAAATAAATCATTTTAAGAAGGGACATTTCTTGTCTCTGACAGTTACTCAGTAATGCAAAACCGAAAAAGAGTCTGTGCTCATGATGAAAAATAATTCCCAGGACTTGACAGGGAAGAATGTATTCATTGCAGGCCTAGGGCGTAAGTCTTCTAAGATAAAGTGAAGAAAGAGAGTTAGTGAGCAAATTCATCAAAACCAGTATCATGAATTTCTCCCTCTGGCTTGATGGCTGATGATGTACTCTTCCTGCAAGCAACAAAACTGTAAAACCAATGCTAACAAAACAGCAGCACCTGCAAGTCCATGGGAACACATTTTTGCTCAACAAGAAATCCTGACAACCAACAACTAACAACCATCTGCCTGAGATGCAGTTCAAGTTTTTAAGATGCATCAGATCCCCTTCCCAGCTGGCAGTCTCATAATCAAGTACACTCCCAAGCCTGGCATCTTGAATCATATAATTATAAGCTATTACAGCTTACTTGGTGGGAAATGATCTGAGGCAATCCCCATGCTTTCCAGATAAGGATGATGAGCATAAGCTAATTAAGTCACAGTTCAAGGTCGTATGTCTACTTTGGAAAGGAGACCAGAATGAAATCTAGGTTTCAACTCCTAGTCTACTATTGTTTTTTCTATGTTGCTTCCCTGAAATAATTGTGTGTGTGTGTGTGTGTGTGTTTTAAGTAAAAATAAGTGATCAAGTAAAAGAACTACTATATAATTTTTAAGAATAAGATGGCACTGCATTTTCAAGGTAAACCTTCTTAAGCCATGCCCAAGAAGCCAGTAGTCATTTTGACTTCATAATGAATCTTCAATGCTTTTTTTGCCAGATCTCCCTGGTGAATGAATGGAGAAACCTTTGAGTTGGCAGCCCAAGTTTACAAAAACAATCTGTAGCACTGGAGCTTGGTGAAGCTAACTGGCACATATGGGGAGAAAAAAACATGACCATGGCCTCATTACAGAGCTGAGCAGCCAAGTGTGAAGGTGAACCAGGCAGAGGAAGTTCTGGGCACCTGAAAATGGACCTGCTTCTCTTCACTGCAGAGTTTTTCTGGATCTAATTAAAGCTTGATCCTTTCCAGCTGTAGTGGCACAGATTGTTTTAAGATAAACTCAATCTATAATTAAAAATCTCATTAATCATTTCCTAAATTATTTGTTGCAATATAAAAATGGAGGTTGAAACCATTCCCGCTGTGAAAAAAATGATTACAATATTAATAACTGTGTCTGAAGCAGCTGTTAATGGCAAAGGGACTTTTGAGCTCCTAGTGTTCGATTTTCACACCTCTCTTACCAAATGCCCAGCTATCCCTATTCCAATGTGTTTTCTACCTTTAAATTCATTTAGCACAAAAACCTTTTTATTATAGCATAAGAATATTATATAATTATGATTTCATATTAGATTTTTAAATAGACTCAATGCACCAAAATGTAACTGGATAACAGTGAGATTATTTAACTTTTACTGTGATTAGCAATCGATCCAGACACTTATTCTGAATATTTCAGAATCAGATCCTGAGCTTTCCTCTTTTCTAGAATCTTCCTATGAGCTTTGCATTCATAAAGATAAGGAACTTACTTATTATAATGGGAGTAATTTACAAAACTCTGACCAGGTGACAATTTCAAATGTGACTATGATATAGAAGTTCTCAGTAACATTGGTGACCAATTGTTGAGTTCCCTGGATGATTACCAGGTTAAAATTAGTGTCCTGAAACCCATGTTACTTATTTAGCATTTGTTCCTAATTTATTATTATGATAAAAATCATACCAATGGTTGAATTAACTTTGGTATATCATTGTTTCACTTTCACCTTCTGCCATTTCCTCTTTTGGTATTAGGTAAGAGACAGCTAATTCAAAAAACTGAATTCTTCCACATATTAATTCGGAAATTTACCTGAAAACTCAGTTCTCATTTCCTCATTATTTCCATAACCCCCCAAACCAATGTCTTTGTTAAAGTTGTCATTCAAGATAGACTTGCCCATGTCAAGTCTTAATGAATGGAGCAGAAGAGGCCATGAAGGGAAAGCTCTATGCACAAGGCACCTTATAACAGGCTCCAAAACACAGACAACTCATCACTTAAAGCACTGGCCTGACATGTTGTCTTTCAAGCCCAATTCTATCAAATAATGAGCTCTTACTCTTAGATTTAATTATTTTACCTTTAATATTTAATGGCTAATAATTATAGCCATTCAACAATCAGAGCTCACTAGTGCTTACATAACTACAAAAGCACCAATGATTTTTTTAATAAAACACCTTAACTAGCTTTTCATCTTCCCTATTAAACCCCAAACATTTTTCCTTTGCTCCTTGGACATACCAGAGGTCACCCTTGCCTGCAACTACTTAGTGCAATTTGAAATCATTTTCTTTGTTATTCTCCAAATTAAATCTTCTTGCATAGAGATTCATGTCAATCTCCTGCACTACTCTGTGACACCTTTAAAAATAACATTCTAATAAAATTAAGTTTGCTCTTCTACATGGCCATTCTGGCTGACCACTTCATCAATAACTAGTGGACCATCATCCATGCTAAAGATTAGGAGATAATAAAAGCCACCATGGTTAATGGGAAATGCTGACAATTTTTATTGGCTATATTTGAAATACATGCACTATGTAGAGACTAAGTGGTCCTGCAGTAGAACATATTGGTATGGATGTTTGTTATACTGATTGCTTTTGAGAGTTATTGCTCAAAACTACATTTCTATGTTCACTGGATGGTCACATTTTTGTCTTTTTGGTTTGGCTACAGTGTTAATAAATCAACATCAATAAACTCAGAAAGAGTGCACACTTCATGGAAAAATTAGTTCGGAAATTTTATTGTTGATGAAAGTTGATGTGGAAAATATAATCTCACAAGATATTGATGTACTTTTGCCATGTATCCGCACTGATAATGCAACTGAGCGCAAGAAATCTAAGAGGTTAAGTCTGCTAGAGAAGAATCAGTGGAAGGCTAGTCAACATGAGAAGTGTGTCTACATGTTTTAATGCATGTTTTAACAAGTATAACTGTATTCATGTGTTACAGATCACCCTGTGAACTCAATCCAAGATAGCTTTCCAACATGTATTTTGTTCTATTTTCATCTTTGTTTCTTTATCCACTAAGAAATAAATGTAAACTTTTAAGCAATATATGTCAAAAACAAATAAATAAATGAATGAAAGAAGGATCAATAGAATAGAGGAAGGAAAACAGAGGGAAGTGGGAGCGAAAGCCAGGGGGCACCAAGTACTGAAATAGGGTAAATCAAATTCCATGTATGTTTGATTCTGTCCAAATGAACCCAACTATTATGTATAACTATAATGCTCTAATTTAAAAATGAAAGAAAAAACAATATACAACTGTTATCAGAACTCCATAGATAATAAAACAATTCCAGTTTACATCAATGCTATCAGACATTTCAAATAAAAAGCAGTCAATTCCTGATATTGGTTGAATTTTTGATCTATTTTATGAAATCAAAAGTAACTAGAATTTTATTTGATCAAAATTTAATCATGTGCCATCACTTGGAATGTTAATATTAATTATCATATTACATCCATTGAATCAGAAGCTGCAACTATCAACATTTACACACACACACACACACACACACCACACATACACACAACCCTAGCAGACTGAATGAATCAGAATTGCAAAATTTTAGTTCTCTAGTTCTTGAAAAAAACAACAAAAAATTGTCCAGGATACTATGTCCTTTTACTCTTTGAAGACCATTATCAATAGCATTTTAGAAATGTCTGTCCTTGGAAAACTATTTTACAAATCAACCTAAAGATCTCAGTGTGATAGTTGGCATTTTGTAAAACAATACCCTATATTTCAGTTGAAATTTATTCAAAGTCAGAAATTTTAGTCAGAATATTCAGTTAATGGACATCTAAAATCTAATCTTTGAAGCTTTGAGCACATTGCAGATAATTTAAAACAAAGCTTAAAGTATGAAAAATCTATTAAGATGATTTTTTTGCATAAATATTTATAAAAGAAAGACACTGGAAGACACAGGTAAAAGGAGAGTACCTGCAAACATTTAGGCTTTCTTTGATATATTCATATTTGAATAGAAAAAAATAAGAACTGATGAAATGATGTTATTTTTTTCTTTGTAAGAGATTTTGGGAACTTTCCATAAGTTAAAAATATTCTGGTCTGACATTAAGGGTCAATTGAGGGAGCCAAGCATTTCAATTAATTAAGCACACAACTCAACTGTGAAGAAGATCATATTTATGAATATTGAAAATTAAATATTAAAAATACTTTAATTGGAATTAGAAATATATACTGGGAAATGGATGATTGGTATTAGTAATAATTTTCATGTAACAGACTTTCACTCATCTGAAAAATCAAAAAATATCTTCCAAAGATGTGCAAGTCCTCATGGCTTAACACAAAAATAGTTTGTGCATCAGTCAAGCCATAGTACAACATAAGTAAACATGTTGTCTGCTCCTTGCTTCATTCAAGGACACAGGTTATTTCATCTCATGGCTATACCATGTTTAAAGCCTCAGAATCTTGCACTTCATTGTTGCCATTTAGACAAGAAAACGAACTTGGAAAGCTCAGGAAGTCTTTAGAATCAAACCTAGGAAAGTCTCCATTATTTCTTACTGTACAGCAGTGTCCAGAACTAAATGCATGTCACTCCCTAACTGCAAAGGGACCTGGAAATGTAGACTAACGGTTGTGAAAGAAAACACAGATAGTGTTGAACAACTGGCAGATTCTGCCATGATCATTCAACATAGAATACTTTTTTCTTGACTATTAACTCAATGGTTTCTTTACAGCTTTACTAAAAACAATGCTTATTGCAAGAATGCATATCAAATGTCCCTAGGGAAATGCTAACAAAGAAAATGAGTAGAGCAGTCAAGTACAGGGAGTAGTAGAGACTGAGGCAAAAAAAAAAAAAAATTGCCTGTATTGTAGCAAAGGAGCAGCAGATGGTGCCAACTTGCCAGAAAACAGAGATTTTAAAATAAGTCAGTTATAATGACTTTTACAAGAATATATTTGAAGTTCAAATTTCTTTTCAAATTCAAAATTTCATTGTAAAAGACTTTAAATGTTAACTGTACACACTTGGGCCTTTTGGGTTGGGGAGACTAATTGACTTCATTCAAAATATAAAAGAAATAAAGTAGGGAAGGGGATTATAGAAACAATGTACTTGATAATCATAGACTTGAAATCATGTTCATCTAGAAATGTGGTTTGATGCTCAATGGATATACTCTGGCTGAATGAATCCTGTTATGTTTGGGTATGAGGTGTCCCTGAAAAGCTCTTGTGTTAACGCGGGAACATTCAGAGGTCAAATGTTTGGATTACCAGAGCTGTAACTGAACTAGTCCATCCTAGTTTGAATGAACTGACTGGGTGGCAACTATAGGCATATAGTCTGGTTGGTGGCTGGAGGAGATGGGTCACTGGGAGTATATACTGGAAAGTCTCATCTTTCTATCTCTGGTTGGTCTCTCTGCTTCCTGGCTGCCATGAGTGGACCAGTACTCTTCCACTACACCCTTTTTGGCCATGATATTCCTGTCTCAACTAGGGCCCAGAGCAATGAACTGAAGAAGGCCAAACATGAACTGAATCTCTGAAACTGTGAGCCAAAATAAACTTTTCCTCCAAGTTGTTCTTTTCAGATATTTTGTTGACAGAAGTGAAAACCTAACACAGCTACAGGGGATCCAGGGGGATAGATAGGCTAAGGAATAGCCTGAAAACAATGAGGAGAAACTGAAATGGTCACAATGTCTCCCAAATGAGGCCAGGACCAGTATCTAGATACAGAAGCTAATCAACTTGGTGAAACTGGTCAGCGGTCTACAGGAGATGGATAACTTCTGTTCATTCCATTTTCTTTTTCCTCCTTGATATTTTATCTCATTTTCATCACAATCGCTGGTTTGTATCCATAAAGCTGAAATTACCTTTTCAGAAACTATTTTTCATACCGAAAAGCTGCTGTTTCCTTTTCGAGAAGAACTGGTTCTAACAAATGCATCTACATTCTACGCAGTGCCACATTCAATCCTCCTCTCAATGATCCAATTTCCAAGTGCTGCCTGAATTAGTTAAGTTAGACTTTCCATAATCTGGAGTGGCATCTTATTTTAGCACCAAACAGCTAGCTTTGATGTCATTAGCACAAGTACAATATAGATTGAGACTTCTCTATATGCATTTGGGGGTGAGGCATACATTGAGAAATATCCAATAAATGACATATTAAATAAGCCCTTTGGAAGTATTTTTTAATTAATTCAATTTTTATTTTTAGTAAGTTAATTTCATTACAAACTCTGAAAGATATGGTGAATTCACTGAATTCTTTTCTTGTGTCATTGTCTATTCACATTACAATACAACTAATTAAGATCAAAATAGGATGTTTTAAGTATAAAATGATGCTCAATTATTTTATAGTAATTTGTAATACATACTTTTCTATAATGTACCACATTGTTTTTATAGCATTATTACCCACTCCACCTCATTTATATTTAGTAGACCAAAAGAATTATTTTCTAAGTTAGTAGAAAATTGGTTTTGTTCATAAGTTGACCTAATTGAATAACAGAATGTATTAGTAAGTTTTGTCTTTTTTAAAAAATGGAGAATAAGTCAAGTGATCATTTAATTGAATTTATCTTCTTTATTTTGTGTTGTTAATGGCAACATATAGAACTATTAAATAAATAGGAAGTTTTTCAGACTGATTTGAAGAAACAATACATGTATGGGTGCTAGAAACCTCAGCACTAGTCCTGTCTTTGAGGGAAGTAGGTTTCCTAGCATAGTTCAATGGATGGAAAAAATGGTTACAGAGAAATATGAAGGAGGTTAGAAATAGCACCTTGATGGTCATTGTATGACGGGAGTCATTAGGCAACCATGTGGAAGAGAAGGAAAAGAATTATCTCAAGTGACTCAAATTTTTGATTGACAAAAGTTTCCTGTCTTGGCACAAAGAGAGACATTACTTGCTCACTGACAATCTCACCTGCATGTTTGCTCCTGGTCTTCTGCCATCACCTGTTGTGAAGGGAGAAGGCAAAATGTCAAAGCTGACCTTTCCTGTTTCCATTATCTTACCTAGCATTGATGTTTTAAAGTCATTTAATGGCACAATGGTGGCAGTTTCAAGTATTCATAATAAAGTGTCTTATGTCTTATAAGTAAATGAAATATAGAAATTCAAAATATTTTAAGGAGAATTTGTCTTTAATAATGTCCTTAAGATAATGATTTATTATATTTTTAGCATATTATAAAGTGATCAATTATCAGTTTTCACCAAACCTCCCAGAAATTTCCTTTTTACATTTGAGATTTTTAACCTAGAATCAAAATAGGTCTGTATGTATATCTATGTTGACCCCAGATAAAATCTCAAAATTTGTATATAGATCTATCTATT